>NC_089822.1:268166076-268400053 GCF_035046505.1 Tiliqua scincoides
GGCCGTTCGGGCAGCAGTATCTGCCCGAGGTCTTCTGCCGTGAAGACAGATGCCAAAAACTCATTTAATTTCTCTGCCATCTCTAAGTCTCATTTTATCTCCCCTTTCCCTCCCTCACCATCCAGAGGGCCAACTGCTTCTCTGGCGGGTTTCCTGCTTCTGACATATTTGAAGAAGCTTTTATTATTCCCCTTCATGTTGCTGGCCGTGTACTCTTCATAGTCTCTCTTGGCCTCCCATATCACCTTCTTACATTTCTTTTGCCACAGTTTATGTTCTGTTTTATTCTCCTGAATAGGGCAAGACTTGCATTGCTTGCCCTTTAAGGCCTCTCTGTCTAGTTAGCCATGCTGGCACCTCCTGGTCTTAGTGCAGCCCTTCTTCCTTTGCGGTACACAGTTCTCCTGGGCCTCTATTACTTTTGTTACAAGTAGCCTCCATGCACTCTGGAGGGATTGGACTCTTTTTACCTTTGCTTTCAACCCCCTTCTAACCAGCCTCCTCATCTGAGGAAACTTTGCCCATCGGAAGTCAAGAGTTTTTGTGTCAGATTTGCTTGGAACTCATCCCCCGACATGCATGTCAAAATGGATCGCAGCATGGTCACTGTTCCCCAATGGCTCACCAACATTGACATCTTTAGCCAAGTCCAGATTTCCACACAGTCTGAAATCCAGAGTCACCTGCCTTCCAGTGGCCTCCATGACTAGCTGCTCTAAGGCAGTCATTTAGCATGTCAAGGAATCCCATCTCTCTTTCCTAACCAGAGCACAAATAGACCCAGTTGATATGAGGATAATTGAAGTCCCCCATGATTAAAACCCTGACCCTCCTTGACACCTCCCTGATCTGTTTCCTCATTTCAAGGTCCCCTTCTGGTTTCTGGCCTGGAGGACAATTACACCTCCTTCCCCACTATTACCCCACTTGGGCCTGCTAGTTTATTCTAGCCTCCACAGTAATTCTATGGTGGAGGCAGACCCGCCTTCAATCTCAACTCTGCTAGATTCTACCCCTTCTTTGACATAAATGGCCACACCTCCTCAACATGTCCACTGCTAATCAGGATTTTGTCTCCATTCCAGGAACCAGTGGACAAGTCAATGAGGATCTGAGGGAGCCTTGTGGGATGTCACCGGACGTTACCATGCTTGAGGTAGAGGAAGGGACTTTTAGAAAGCAAGATGGATCAGGGAGGGAGGAGGGAAGACAGACGCCTGCCTGGAGGAGAAAACTTGTTGTTTGTCTCCGTAAACTCCCGATCGAAGAGGAACATTCCAAAGTAAGGAGAAGTGAGATTTGTCCTTTGCATGAGGAAACTACCAGCACAAGCACACATCTTCCTTTCCATGAAAGGAGCCACACAAGGGAGAGAACTGCGCATCAAGAAAGAGCAAGGAAGCAGGAAGGAAACCAGACACAGAAAGGGAGAAATAAATCTGGTGCTTGTCAGGGTGGCAATTTGAACATCCTCCCAGTTAATACAGAGAAAGAAACTGGAAAGAAGAAGGAGAAATGCCCTCAGTGTGGAAAGACCTTCAACAGTAAATCACACCTTACAGTACATCAAAGAACCCACACTGGAGAGAAGCCATATAAATGCATGGAGTGTGGAATGAGCTTCAGGACGAGCTCAAACCTGACTGCACATCAAAGAACCCACACAGGGGAGAAACCATATACATGCTTGGAGTGTGGAAAGATCTTCCGTTGGAGCTCAAACCTGACTGTGCATCAAAGAACCCACACAGGCGAGAAACCATATACATGCTTGGAGTGTGGAAAGTGTTTCAATAGGCAAGCACACTTCGCTTACCATCAAAGAACCCACACAGGGGAGAAACCACATAAATGCTTCGAGTGTGGAATGACATATAGTGTGAGCTCACAACTGACTTCACATCAAAGAACCCACACAGGGGAGAAACCATATAAATGCTTAGATTGTGGAAAGTGTTTTGGTCGTCAAGCAAACTTCACCAGGCATCGAAGAACCCACACAGGGGAGAAACCGTATAAATGCTTTGAATGTGGAATGAGCTTCAGTCAGAGCTCAAGCCTGACTTTGCATCGAAGAACCCACACAGGGGAGAAACCATATACGTGCATGGAGTGTGGAAAGAGCTTCAGTTTGAACTCAAGCCTGACTGTGCATCAAAGAACCCACACAGGGGAGAAACCATATCATTGCTTGGAGTGTGGAAAGAGCTTCAGTTCAAGCTCTGACCTGACTACGCATCAAAGAACCCACACAGGGGTGAAACCATATACATGCTTTGAATGTGGAAAGAGCTTCAGGAGGAGTACACTCCTCACTAACCATCGAAGAACCCACACAGGGGAGAAACCATATCAGTGCTTGGAGTGTGGAAAGAGCTTCAGTCAGGGCTCAAGCCTGACTTCTCATCAAAGAATCCACACAGGTGAGAAACCATATACATGCTTTGAATGTGGAAGGAGCTTCAGTCAGATCACAAGCCTGACTGTGCATCAAAGAACCCACACAGCGGAGAAACCATATACATGCTTGAAGTGTGGAAAGAGCTTCAGTCGGAGCTCAAACCTGACTTTGCATCAAAGAACCCACAAAGGGGAGAAACCATATACATGCTTGGAGTGTGGAAAGAGCTTCAATCGGAGCTCAAACCTGACTTTGCATCAAAGAACCCACAAAGGGGAGAAACCATAGAACTTCCTTGTGTGCAGAAAGAGCCTTGGGGTCTATCTATCCCTTACTTCTCATGAACAAATTCACACTGGAGAGAAAGATTTGAAGTGTTCTGGTTGTGGTGAAAGATTCTTCCACAGGAGAAGCTTTAAGGCACATCCAGCTTTTACACACAGGACGGAGATCTCCTCAATGCTTTGGGTGTCAAATGAGCTTCGATCAGAGCGGAAGCCTCTGTTTACATCAAAAAATCCACACAAGGACCCTTAGTACTGCTTGGAAAGTGTCGCCAGTGGTGGGGTGGTGCACCCTGTAAGCGGCCTGTCCTTGATCCACCAGTATATGCAGATGATGATGTCATCATCTCAAGGACTCCTGTCGGCCTTAGAAGAGCCTTGAGATCTCTGGTGCTGTTCTGCAAGGAGAACCAGCTCTTGATCAATTATCAGAAAACTAAGATCTTGGCCTTTGCCAGGAGGCCCAATAACCACTCATGGAATGTAGACGTTCATAAGATCGAGCAAGTGACCCACTTTAAGTATCTTGGTGTTATTATCTTGGTTTCATTTTCCATTTAAGTAGCTCTAGAAGGGTGCACGGCAAATATGTGGCATTGAATGCTTACAGAAGCTCCTCGGCCATTTATGCTCACTAAAGGAGACCGTTAATTCTCTGCAGCTCTTCAATTATTTCAAGCAAAGGTTCTGGCACAAGCACTATATGGTGCTTGATCAGGGCCACTGTCTCCAGAACTCATGCAATCCACATTCCTGTGTCCTAGGAGTACCTCAAGGTATTTTCAATGCAGAAAGGTCTTCAAGACTGGCCAGATTGAGGTTGAGGCCACAACGAGGATTACTGTCACGTTAGATGGGCTAAAATGGCCTTTCTGCCCAGCTGGCCTTGCTCCCCAAATCTTTCAGGACGACTGCAATGTACTTGGACAAAGATGGTGGAGCTGAAACCGACGCTGCTGCGCGTGACAAGCTAGAATTCCAGTCTAGCACCTTCAATTGGAGTAACTTACTTAAAAGGGGGCTGATAGTACATGGTGGGGGGATTTTCTGTTTTAATAAGTTTATTTTTACCTCTGATTCTTTCAGCCTTGAGATATAGTGTTTTAGCTTCTCTGAATTGTCTGCAGTTCATGTAAGTTCGCTTTTTATCTTTAAGTTTATATCTTACTTTGATATCCTATTTTAGGATAAAACTCGTAGTGTTTAATCCATCTGAATTTTATATAGTTCATGTAGCTGATTATGTTGTGGCAATATTGATTTTGTTTTTATGCTGGTCTGTGACCGTAATTAAGTTTGATTGATTGACTGAGTGAGTGACCCTGTAAGAGGCCTACAGCACCGTGGAGGAGAGGCGATAGCAAACAGTGGGGTGATGGCACCTGGCAGTGCTGTCCTTGCTGGGCAAAGGGAGGAAGGAATGAGGGGGATTCAGGGATCAGAGAAAGGCGGAATGGGGAACAGCAGGGCAGGGACAGGAGAAGAGAGACGGAGAAGCAGGAGGAGGAAGACCAGAGGAGAAACGGTAGGATGTAGAATTGGGGGAAGCGGCATTGGTACCTGTGGAGGGAGAGACACAGGAGAAGAGGGGGATGTGGAGAAGGGAGGGACAACTGGAAGGGACAAGAGAGTGTGAAAGGAGAGACCAGTGACATTAGGAGAAAGGGCCCAGCCAAGGGGAGGGAGGAATTGGGCAAAGTCCCAAAGGAAAGGAGAGGCAGCTACAGAGTGGGGGCCTGGTTTCCACAGACCCTTGAGATCCAGCCAGCACCAGGGCAAGCCCTCCGCTGCCTTTGCCTCCCAGTCCAAGGTCCCAGTTGGCTCTGAATTGGGACAGGTGGACTGGGCCTCAAGTCACTGGCCGGTCACTCCGGGTGGGCAGAAGAGGATCAACTTCACATCTTGCTCCCCAGTTCAGCCTTCTAGGTACCCTGGAATGACTGTAAAGGTTTGGGGAAGCAGTCCTTGAACTCCACTTCTAGGGAGAATCTAGCAAATGTCTTCACACACAATACTATATGACAGGTCTCTAGCAACCTTGGAAGCACAGGACTGTGATTATTATTAATTAATCATTTATTAATAAATGAAAATCTTATTCTTTCTAGATCACTTTTTTTGTCCAGTAAAGCTATGTAGGTTGTGATTGTCATTTTAAAAGTAGATCCAGGAGCTAAAACATTTGGGAAGCACTGATCTAAGGAATAATGCGTAAGCTTAGGGATAGGAGAAGACTTAATTCTAATCTGATTTGGCTACTCATCTCTGCTGCTGAAACTAGGCGTATCTACTATGTGACCCTGTGTTGCAGTAGCTCTAAGAGCAGGGGTGTCAAACAAGGCCCGGGGGCCGGATACGGCCCACAGAAGCTTTTTATCCGGCCCTCAGGCTCTCAACTGCTGAAGTGTTACTGCTATAAAGGCAGCCCACATGAAAATTGGGCTCTCCCATATCTTGAAATATGATCAAGTTCCTAAGTGAGGAAAAAGTGCTTGTTTAGGGTTATGGCCTGTTTAATGACAACATTTCTTGCCTAATGACATCACTTCCCAGCCTGTCTGAACCTGCCCTCACCAGGTAGAAGAGGTGCATACAATTCCATTTTCTCACACTGCTCTCGGTTGCTGTAGGCCAGTTTGCGATGTTCTGCCTGGCAGCAGTTCTCAGGGTCTCATGGGCCAGTCTTCCAGGTCTCCTTCCAAGATCTTTCGCTAAATATAGCAGACCCTCTTAATCTGTGGGCTTGGCATCATGGATTTGAGTATCCATGTATGCTGAGGCCATGGCAGGAAGGCCTCAGAGGACCACCTGGACGCAACCAGAAGTGTCCAGGAGGCTTTCTGAGGAGGCTGGGAGGCCGGGCACAGCCCCCAGGGATTGCAGTGCCACACCAGCCCTCCTGCAGATGTGATTATCAGGGGATTTCTGTACACAGTGAGTCCTAGAATGGATCCCCCATGACTACCAAGGGCCCACAGTATGCAGAACATTTTAATGTGGGACACGCTGTATAATGCACAAGCTGTCTGGGATGGGCCCTCGTTGTTTTAATCTCACATTTGGATATTGCCTGTCCTCAAGGGAATCTGAAGGCAGCCTGCAAAGTGTTGTTCTATTTACCTTCACCTATGACCACCCAGTCAGGTTCAGGAGTGAGCCTGGACCAGAACCAGATCCAAGATTCTGCAGTACGCTGGCCATCAGTGAATGCCACTCAACAGAGATGATTGAGCCTCCAACGTGGCAGGAGCCTCCTCCTTATTCATCTTGGGGCACAATCCTAACCAGGTCTACTCAGAAGTAAGTCCTGTTTTGTTCCATGGGGCTTACTCTCAGGAAAGTGTGGTTAGGATTGCATCCTTATTTGTTCTTCCCTTATCAGAGAACTTGCTGGCTTGCTCACCCATTTTGGGAACCTTTTGGTTCTCTATCACTCTTCTCTCTCCATTCCTGCAGGTGGCGAAGGAGAACCATTCACACCATTAAAGAAGAATGAGACAAAACAGAAGCAGAGAAGGGACGCATGTTCTGCTCAGCAGGGTGACTTCCAGAGAGTGAGAATCCAAGAAGAAATAGTCAAAGGAAAGGAAAGGAATTGGTGCTCTGTGTGTGGGAAAAATTTCAGCAGAAAATCAAGTCTTCTTCATCACTGGACAATCCACACAGGAAAGCCGTATAAATGCTCAGAGTGTGGCAGGAGCTTTAGGGAATGTAAGGCCCTTACCCAACATCAAAGAACTCACACAGAAGAGAAACCATATAAATGCTTGGAGTGTGGGAAGGACTTTAATCGTAGTAGAAACCTGACCAGGCATCAAAGAATCCATACTGGATAGAAGCGACATAAATGCTTGGAATGTGGAAAGAGGTTTTAGGAAAGCAAGCTTCTTGCTAGACATGAACGAAGCCACAATGGAGAGAAACCATATAAATGCCTGGAGTGTGGAAAGAGTTTCAGCTGCAGTGCACAACTTGTTTGTCATCAAAGAATACACAAAGGAGAGAAGCCATACAAATGTTTGCAGTGTGGAAAGAGTTTCAGTCACTGTGGAAGACTCACTTCTTATCAAGTAACTCATACAGGGGAGAAGCCATTTGAACGCTTGGAGTGTGGAAAGAGTTTGTTACAGAGGAGGCCTCACTTGCCATCGGAGAATTCACACAGGGGAGAAGCTATATAAATGCTTGATGTGTGGAAAGAGCTTTAGGGACAAGTGCCGCTGCTCCCAGCCAGTGCAAGAGCTGGCACAGCACACTGGAAAGACATGCTACACAATGCCAGTCAGTGCATGCACACATGCAAACGTAGAGACAACACGAGAGAGCGCAGACAGGCTACCTGGACATGGGACCCTGTGTATTCACCAGGTTTGTAGTCGGGACATCTGGTCACTCTGGACTCGGTGTCCCTGTCATGGAGCACCAACCCTGCCCTG
This sequence comes from Tiliqua scincoides, assembly GCF_035046505.1. Taxonomy (NCBI): domain Eukaryota; kingdom Metazoa; phylum Chordata; class Lepidosauria; order Squamata; family Scincidae; genus Tiliqua; species Tiliqua scincoides. Next base: position 268,173,198 of record NC_089822.1, read on the forward strand.
GATCTCTGTCAGGCCCACCCCTCCCCAGGCACTCACCTGTGTGCCGGCGGTCATGGTACTGTTGGCGGCCTGCACGGATCCACAGGTCCCGCAGCTCCCTGTAGAGTGGAGGGGGGGTGCTGGCTGGGGGTGCGGCGGGTGGTCCGGTGAGCCCGCTCTGTGTGGAAGGGCACCTTGTGGGCCTTCCACTTCCCCCGCAGCTGGCTGGGCCTGCGCCCCAGTCCATGGGCACCCGTGGCCCTGGCAACCTCCCTCCAGGCCTCCCTGTTGGGGGCTGTGGTGGTTGCCATCAGGGTGGGCAGCTGTGGGTGGTTGCCCACTGCCCTGAGAAGGGCTCCTGTGGCTGCTGGAGACCAGGGCTGGTGGCGACTGTGTGTTGCAGCCATTTTGCATGCCCTAATGCGGCCCCGTCACGCGTTGCTGACATCACCACTCCGCCTGGCACTCGGGCACCGCAGCTGCGCCGTTTCCGTGTGTTGTGCTTGCCTAAATGGGGGTATGCTCTTGTTAACTGGAGTTGCATTCCTAACCACACTTTCCTGGGGGTAGGCTCCATTGACCTAAATAGGGCTTGCTTCCGAGTAGCCCTGGTTGGGCTTGCCCCCTGGGACAGGGGCTCCTCCACTGTGAGTGTTTGGAGGGCATGTGCATTGCACTCTGTTCAGGCCTGGGCAAACCAGGCGGGCAGGTCTGGGCTGCTGGATGTGCCTGGAGCCCAGGTGAACATGGGAGGCGGACCTGGCCTCCCCCTCTGCTTCTTCCAGGCCGGTCGCTCTGGCTCCGGGATGTCCTTGGCTATGTCTGTCCAGCAGGTGTGTCCTGGCCCATGCTCGCCCAGGGGCACTGCAGCCTGTGGGAGCAATAGGGGTACGAGGGGGAGGCAGCCCCCCATACTCACCAAGGGGCCTCCGTCTCAGCCAGCCCATGCCCCGCAGAGCTGCAGCCTGTGGGGGCAAGAGGGGTGCCCATCTTCTTCCACAGTGGCTGTACCTGCCTGGAGCTTCTGAGGTTGGCACACCTGGGAGAGGACTTGTGTGAGCAGTTTGTGTTCACCCAATACCCGTCCTCAGCCCTGTGTGCTCTCAGCGCATGAATCACTTGTGGGTGCCGGGTGCCGTGGGTGTCTGTGCATGGTTTGTGCATGGCTCCCACCACGGACCGTACCTGCATGAAAGCTGCTGCTGAGGTTCACCTGTCATATGGCTGGGCAGGTGTGGGGTGATTGGCTACTGTGGGGCAGGTGTGGGGTGATTAGAACCATGTCATCCTCTCGTGGGTGGGGCCTGGTGTAGTGCAGGTCTGCAGTGTGTTTGTCTTGTTCACAGGTAACACCTTTCCATGGGCTCCTATGGGTCTCCTCCATTGTACGGCGAGTGTGTTGCTGGCGCTGCGAGCTGGGGGCAGAAGGGGGCGTATCAGCTTTGTTTTGCAGCTTTGGATTTGGCGGTGGCGCGTTGGTGGCGCCTCTCCTGTGCCCACCCCGGGCATGCATTCTGCCACGCCTCTGGAACCCCTCTGTGGCACCTCACCCCCTCCCAGCGCTGTACTGGCATCGGAATGGCGCCGCTGCTTGCCATTGCCTTCTTGCACCGACGCTCATCCTGCCGGCAGGGCGGCTCTACCACTGGCGTTGGCACTGCACAGGATTGGGCTCTGAATGAATGGGCTCAAATGTCCAGGATTTCTCCAAGCACCAACACAGCCCAAGAAATAAAGCAGACCCTTAAATGGACCCCCATTCTCCCACCCCAAGCACAACTCTGGTTGTTTTTGGACAACTGTTGTGTCGCAGCTCCTCCCCACTAGGTATCTTGCCTGCTTAAGGCTAGTTAGTTTCCCTTTGCTAACTCACCCAGGTAGTGAGCATGCATCAGAGTCAAGTCCCAATCCAATAAATGCAGATTGCCAAATCACAGTCCAAAGTCAAAGTCCAGGTAAGCCAGTTAGTCAATGCAAGGTGCCAAAGCAGAGTCCAGAAACAAAATGCCAGGTCACAGTCCAAGGTCAAATTCCGGTCAGGTCAGGTCTCCTCTGGGTCAGGTAGCATTTCCCTCTGGGTCAGGGTACCTTTGCGCCTTCTGAAGCTGCCTTTTATCCTTGTATGTCCCATTAAGTCCAAATTAGGCTCAGGTGAGCCATCCCCTCAGTCCATGTTCATTCAAAGTCCCATCAAGGTCAAATGAAGCTCAGGTGTCCATTCGGGTATCCATTGGCCTTGATTGATTACAGCTGTGGAGCCAGCCCTGCCCTGCCCTTCCCAGAGCTGTCAACCAGCTGTCAAAACATGGAATCGCTGGCAACACCACATCATCCACCTGATGATCTTCTGATCTTCCATTACAATCCACCCCTTGGTGTTCCAGTGATTCCTCCTGTTTTGGTCCATCGCCATTCTTCTCCTTTCCCAAGGATGGTTTCCTTTCAGTCCTGCAAGAAAACTCACAAGTGGAGCATCACCTGTGCAATTTCATTCCCTTCGCTTTAGTTTTCCGATATCTAAACAGACAGGAGAGGCTGCCCCTGCCATTAGCACCCAGTATGAGGACCCAGGGCCCCGACTGAGTATTTCCCCAGCCCTGTTTGGTTGGTGGGGGTATATGACCCAAACCTTTTGCCCACTACATAATTCCTGATCAGTGGAACCAAATCCCCTGTCTCCTCTGGCTGTGGGCTTCCCTGGTCCATCCACCCCTTGGATGGCTGGCACACTGCACTTCTCGCAGATTAGTTGTGTGATCCGCTGTCCGGCCTGACAGGTGAGGTTCTGCTTACCTCCATTATGGAGGATAACTTTTAACTCTCCCTGGTAGTCAGCGTCTACCACCCCTCCTAACACTTGTATTCCCTTAAGAGCCAGGCCAGACCGGGGTGCAATCCTTCCATACGTCCTTGTAGGTACCGTCACCCCAATTCCTAGGGGGACAGTGATCTGCTCCCCAGTAGAAACGGTTATTTCCTCAGGTGTTATTAAGTCCACCCCAGCGCTGTCAGGTGTGGCACGTATGGATAGGACCCCATGTGCATGGGTCTTCCCAACCTTTAAATATGCAATAGGTTTGGGGACTACTAACCCCACCATGCGTTGTAGGGGGGTTTGACCCCCTCCAATAGGTCTATTATTCAGTTCAAACTCTGCCTGCTCTAGTACTGCATTCCACTTTTTTTAGTGTGTGAACAGGCATTAGCTGTTTGATTTTTTGCTTAAGTAGCCCATTCATCCTCTCTATTAGGCCAGCTGCCTGAGGATGGTGAGGGATGTGGAACACCCACTTGATCCCCCATTCATTGGCCCAGTCCTGCACTGCTGCTCCCACAAAGTGGCTCCCGTTGTCGCTCTGTACCTGAGCAGGCACCCCATACCTACGTATTAGTGCCTCCATGCCCTTAATCGTGGTCTGCTGGTTTGCTCTGGCTCCTGGGTACACTAATAAATATCCGGAATAAGTGTCAACCGTTGTGAGGAGATACTGCCATCTCCCTGCCTGTGGTAGGGGGACTACATAGTCCACCTGCCAGACTTGCCCAGGCCTCTCTCCTCTGTGTAGGTGGCCCAGGGGTGTCCTGGAGAGGGAAATGCCCTTTAGCCTCAAGCAGACCCCGCAGGCTACTGTTACTGTGCGGGCGGCATCAGATGAGCATGGAATGCCTTGCTGAAGCGCCCATTCCCTGGTACCCTTTGCCCCTAGATGTCCAGACTTTTCATGGGCCCATTGAGCTATAATCAGTAGCTCATCATCTGGGTTTTGGGCTGGTGTGGTGGTTCTAATGCGGGCCGACTGATCAACTGCCTGGTTGTAACTTGCCTCCTTTGTTCCTGTGGTGTGCCCATCCACATGGCGTGCATACACAGCCAGGTGTTGCAAACCTTGGTCAATTTTTTCCCATAGTTCCTGCCCCCACAATGGACGGTTGTATAAAGTAAAGCTGTCCTTCTTCCATTTAGGGAACCACGTGGTCAAACCTTTATATACAGCCCAGGAATCCGTATAGATGTATACTGTTGGGTCCTGCTGTTCTACGGCGTGCTCTAGTACTCTACCATGAGTACTGCCATCAATTCTGCATATTGACTAGACCTGCCCGTCCCGGCCCCGGGTCAAAGTGGTCTGACGCCTGGGGTTGAGTGCTGCGGCCTGCCATACCCAAGTTCCCCCACTATATTTCGCAGAGCCATCTGTAAACCATGTGGTTTCCTCCACTTGATCATACGGTGGGGTCTCCTTTATCGGGGACTCCCCCAATGGCTCTACTTTCACTGCCTCTACCTCTTCCCCTACTGGTGTCAGAGCCAACACTTGCTCCTGGAGAGCACTTACCCCCTGAGGACCAGGGCGTGCCCTTTCTGAAATATACCATTTCCATTTTACTGTGGATGACTGTTGGGCTCTGCCTACTCGTGAACTAGCTGAGTCAGCCATAATCCAGTGCATAATAGGGATGCTGGGCCGCATCACCACTGGGTCCCCTCCCGTAAGTCTCTCAGTCTCGACTAGAGCCCAGTAACATGCCAGCAACTGGCGCTCAAAGGGGGAGTAGTTTTGGGCTGCCCCGGGTAGTTTCCTGGACCAGAAGCCCAGCAGTACCTTTCTCCCCTCCTGCCCCTTCTGCCACAGGCTCCACACGGCTACCTCCTGGTTGGCAGAAACCTGTAGCTCAAATGGGACCCCTTTCATAAATGGGCCCAATGGCATAGCGGCTGCCACGGCAGCCTTAGCTGCAGTCAGGGCGGCCTGCTGCTGTTCCCCCCATGCAAATTGGGCCTTTTTCCAGGTATCCTGGTAGATTGGCCTTAATATTTGGGCAAGATGGGGGATATGCTGCCTCCAAAACCCCATTAGCCCTATTATTCTCTGGGCTTCTTCCTTTGAGGAAGGGGGAGGCAAGGCTGCTATTACATTTAGCACCTTTTCCGGGATATACCTTACAGGCCCAGACCATACCACCCCTAGGAACTGGACCTGATGCGCTGGACCCTGTATCTTGGCTGGGTTGACTTCCCACCCCCGAGCCTTCATGTGGGCGACTATGGCAACCAGTCCCTCCTGTACATCCTGCTCTGTAGGGCCTGAAATCATGACATCATCTATGAAGTGAGTCAGGAATAAGGAGGACTCAGAGTTAACCAACCCAGGTCCTGTGCCACTAGCCCATGGCACAGAGTGGGGCTGTGTAGGTACCCTTGGGGCAGGACCTGAAAGGTATACTGTGCCCCCTCCCAGCTAAACGCAAACTGGTCCTGTGACTCCTCGCTAATTGGGACGCTGAAAAATGCATTCGCAAGATCAATCACTGCATGCCAAGCTCCAGCATTTTTCTCTATGCTATCCAGTAATGCTACCATGTCAGGCACCACTGCTGCCAGCGGTGGTGCTTGCTTGTTTAGTTGGCGGTAATCAACTGTCATCCGCCAACTTCCATCTGTTTTCTTAACTGGCCATACTGGAGAGTTAAAGGGTGAGACTGCTGGTCTAATTACCCCTACTTCCAATAACCCCTTTACTGTCCATCCAATACCCCTGTCCTCAGCCCTGTGTGCTCTCAGTGCATGAATCACTTGTGGGCACCGGGTGCCAAGGGTGTTTGTGCATGGTTCCCACCACGGACCGTACCTGCATGAAAGCTGCTGCTGAGGTTCACCTGTCATGAGACACCTGGGGGGAAAGATGATAGGTGTTTGCTAGTTTGTACCAGCAGCCACCCCCTGTTGCAGTGACCCTTGGGGGAGCAACCAAAGCCCAGGGGTCAGGTTGCTGGATATAGGTGCAAGAGCAGAAGCAATGAATGGTTAGACAGAAAATCAAGAGACAGCAGACATATTGAGGGTTGAGAGTGCAGAGAGAGAGAGAAGCTGATTCTACTAGCCTCCTCCTGCGTTTTTATTGTACTTGCAACATTGCTACATTCACTTCTAAAGCCACATTAGAATCTCATACAGGGGTGAGAACAATGGGTGCTTCTTTTCTCAGAGTGCTGTATCAGCTATTGTCACACTTCAGCCTGGGAACTAGCAGCCCTGTCGGTTTGCCGTAACAAGGCGGGGTTTGCCCGCAATTGCCATCGCACCAAGGCTTTCTGTGTGCTTCTGCTTAAGCACTTAAAAACACCACACCCCCTCCCCCACCAGGACCCTGCAGCATGTGCATGGCCCTGGGTGCTTGTTTGGGGCAGAGTGCAGTGGTGGGTGTTTCTTAGTGCTGCCAGAAAAGGAGGGCTGGGTGACATAGCCCCATGCCACGCACCCCATTTCTTTCTCCCTGGAGGACCTCTGGAAAGGGAAGAGGTCCAGGCTTTGGATGAGAGGGCTCCTGAATGTCATTTGGAACTCTGAAACCCTACACCAGGGCTTTTCAAACTGTCTTGTGGCCCCCTAAGTGGCGGGGGGAAGGCAGCTAAGGGGGGGATGCAGGGACTGGGATATACACACCAGTCCCTGCAGCAGCCTTCCCGGGGTGCAGAGAGCCCAGCTTGAGCATCTGCAGGACTCCCCAGGCTTTCAAAAGTGAAAGTGGAGTGATTGTGCTCCACCTCTGCAAAACTGGGAGGTCAGCTTCCAGGGCTGGGGCAGGTGGATGGCAGCAAGGGGCAGGGCCTTCTCTCTGGTGGCCCCTCAACTTTGTGACTCCCCCCTTTTGAGGCTAGAGCAGCACCCCTTGTGCTAAGCCTGGGGCAAAGACCACCCTTTTCTGCATCTTCCCCAGGCCCCATCAACCACCAGCCTCTGGGGGAAGCCCTGACAGTATACAGGCAATGGGGCACACCACTTTCTCTGTGCTCTGCACAGGGGTTCTTCTTCCCCAAAAGGGGCCTCGGAGCTCAAGTCGGGAAGGTGTCACTGTCAGCTTGAGTTCTGAGTGATGCAGAACCACAGCTTACATGTTGGTTCAGGGAGCAGGTGTGGTTGGATGATTCAGCAGAATCAGCAAGCACCTGGGACAGGCACACCCTGGGTGTGACCAAGCCAAATACTGATTGGCTGAGCTGACTATATGAAGATAGTCAGGAGGAGCCTCAAGTACAGCAGTAGGGGAGTTGATGGAGTAACTGTGAGACTGCTGCCAGTGACTGAAGAGGCTGGATACTGTATGTATGAGATATTACTGATGTATGGACTGAACCTTTGACTGTGTATTATTGGAACTGATTTGGATTTGTTATACTGGAACTGACTGCTCTCTGTGCTGACTCTTGGACTGTTAAGTGACTACTCTATATGTGATATCCCTTGACCAATACAACTACTGAAAGTACTCTGCTGTAGTTGAAGTGTTGTTCTTGCAACCTGCTCATATTGGGACAAGACTGGGAACCTACACCAATCCTCTTATAAATTTATACAAGCCTCCCTTAAACCTTAACAGTCACACATTCCTCTCAACCTCAGGGCAGAACTTCCTTTTTTTAATTTTTTTTTTAATTTTTCCAAAAACAAAATAACAAACACACATAACACATAATCCTTTTTCTTTCTTCTTATATCTTCTTTCTTCTTACTTCACTTGTCAAGTCCTGTTCTTGTCCTTGTAGTGTCCTTAGAGGGGGTGGAGCCTGGGGTGGCTGAGTAGCCCTGTTTTTCTGAGCTTCTGGAAAGCTCTTGGAAAACATGCTATTTCTTCCCAGAATCGCGGGTCTGATGAGATCCGAGGATCAGTTGTCAGGAGAGGCCTTGATCCTACAGAAGGTGTACGGTTTCGGAAAAGAAGGGTCCAGCCAAGAACTGTTTTTTCTCCAGGGGAACCCAGCCATCAATGTTGGTGATGGTGAGGATTCAATGCTGAATTTAAGGCGAAGGCTCCAAGCAGGGAAGAAAGTTGAAAGAAGCAAGTGAGTGCTGTTCCGTTGTGTGTGTCTGGGATTAATTACTTGACTGCCTGACTAAGCTTTTGCCTGAGAGAAGGAGAAGGAGGTGCAAGCTTTCCCCCTCCTGGGTGAAGAGGAAGGACTGGAAGGCGCTTTCTCTGCTTATTTGTTTGTTGATGTGAGAAGAAGCTTTGGAGGAGAACTGCCGAGCTTGTTATGGAAATATGAGTGCATAACTGTACCTTTATAAATCTAAAATTTGTATAGATCTAAAATACAACTGCCAAACAGGTTGTAGAAGTATAAGATAGGGTATTTAGATGAATGTATTATATATGTGATATGATAGATAAATGATATTAAGAGGCTAACGTAGAAGAGTAACTGGATTAGGAAATATGTAATGATTTATTAATTTATAGTGATGCATGATATCTTGCACCCTCTAATAATGTTTTAAGGTATTTTATGTATTGTATTATGTGTTATGCTATGTGTGTTTGCTGTTTTATTTTTGGAAAAAGGAAAAAAAATTTTTAAAAAGAAAGTTCTGCCCTAAGGTTGAGAGGGATGTGTGACCCCTTCCCGACTTGAGCTCCAAGGCCCCTTTTGGGGAAAAAGAACCCTCCCTACAGCACACAGTGAAAGTGGTGTGTCCCATTGCCTGTATACTGTCAGAGCTTCCCCCAGAGGCTGGTGGTTGATGGGGCCTCAAGAAGATGCAGTGTCACAACCAGGCCTACCATCTTGGTTCTGGGCTTCCCAGAGGCAGTGGGGGGGACGGGACACTGCCGGACACAAGGCTTTGCGCTGGAAGAAGAAACTTTTCTTGTGCCTGTGTTAACTCCATCCTGCAGTAAACTTGAATCCTGTGTCCAAGCTGTCTGTGTCCAAGGAGAGAGGGAGAGAGGTCCTCCTAGCTGCTCAAGCCTAGTGTAGAGTCTTTCGTGGCCATTGCTCTGGCTTGGAGATGCAAGGTGACCTACTTGCCTGGTGTGGCTGGTCCCCTCTTTTAGTCTCTGTGGGATCTGAGAAGCTGACTCCCTGCCTGCCATCTCTTCATTCCCAGTTAAGATCCTCCGTGGGTCTGCTTCCTCCTGGCACAATGTGAGGAAACCTGGAGTATGGCTGCTGGTGTGTCCAGCAATCCTGGAACTGAAGGGCTGTGAAGAGGAGCGCCTGCATTCCCTGCTGCAGGAAGAGAGACCCGGACCAAGCCCCTCTGTGATGGTTCTTGAGCAGTGGGGCAGAAGGAGTGGGGCAAAGGGCTGGGGCTGCTGTAGGCAACATCTGCAGCAGAGCGAGGCAAGAGCAGGGCTCCTCCTAGTTATACTCTCCCCAGGCATTTCCTCTCTGGCAGGGTAGAGATTCTGGCCTTTCACTTCCTCATCAGTTTGCAAAGAGGAATCCATTCTTGATCCATTCTTCCGCCTCCCCCCAAATAGCCAGGCAGCTCCCAGCACCTGATTTCCCCTTTTTATTACCTCCCAGACCCATCTTCCCTCTCCTGATCCACAGGGCAGAAACCCAATCATCCTCTAGTTACCTAACCTGCTTCTGCTCCCAGGAGGGCTGTGTGGTTGGAGAAGGATCCAGGTATTTTTTCTGCTTGGACTTCTGAGCTAGAATGTTGAATTCTGACCTATGCAAAACAACAGCACAGGTGTGCTGTTTAATGGGAGCTGTCTTAGATTTGCAGCCTAAACTGATGTCACTTCCAGCCATGGCATCACTTCCAATGGGGCCCAACAGACTTTCATTCTAAAAAGTGGATCCTGGTGCTAAAAGGTTTGAGAACCACTGGTCTAGAAGATCAAGAGAAGGATGACTAAATTTGCCAGTTCCACCATTTGGCTTTGATCAGAGGAGCCCAAACCCTGGCCCGGCGGCCACTTGTGGCCCTTGGGGTCTCCCAATCTGGCCCGCGCAAAGCCCCCAGTCTCCAAGGAGCCTCTGGCCCTCCACACACTTTCTGGAGCCCGTGGTGGCCCGAAGTAATTGCTCTCAGTGTAGGACAACTGGTTAAGCTCCACTGCTTGCTGTTTCACGTCTGTGATACAGCAGTGGCAGTGATGGAGAGGCCAGACCTGCTTTGTGCAGGGCCTTTTATAGGCCTTGAACTATTGCAAGACCTTCATTCATTCATATAAGTTCCACCTCTAATATATTCATTTGTGTAAATTTATATAAGTTTATTCAAATTGGAAATGTAAATTAATTCATTTTTCCCCAGCCCCTGACACAGTGTCAGAAAGATGATGTGGCCCTCCTGCCAAAAAGATTGGACACCCAGGGCTTAGATGACCAGAGAGCATTGTCAATCTGTCAGTTTCCAAAGGCCAGTTGGTACCATGACAGACCAAGGCGGACTCAACCACAGGCCCTGGAAGGGATCTTGTAAGCACATGTGGGATCAGGAGAAAGAAATAATAAGAATATAAGAAGAGCCCCACTGGATCAGACCAAAGGCCCATCTAGTCCAGCTTAGTGTATCTCACAGTGGCCCACCAAATGTTTCAGGGAGCACACAAGACAACAGACACAACCTGCGTCCTGGTGCCCTCCCCTGCATCTGGCATTCTGAGGTAGCCTACTTCTAAAATCAGGAGCTTGCACACACACATCATGGCTTGTAACCCGTGATGGACTTTTCCTCCAGAAATCATCTTGGCTCCTCTCCAGTTTTGGCATCTACTGAAACTTAAAACTCCCTCATGAGTAACCAGACCACACCTCCATTGTGCCCCCAGTGAAGCAGACCAGTCAGAGTCCAGCATCTCACTGGTCACATCAGCCACAGGCAATGGGTAACCCCTTCAGGAAACCCCACGTTGCCCAGGAGATAAAAGAAGGACAGACAAATCATGCAAAATCCCTCCAGTGGGAGCACCTGCTCCTGTTCCAACCACAATTAATGGGCAACCTGCCCAGTCCCATCCCCCATCCACAGTGTTCATTGCGAGTGGCTCGTTTTGCAGGCCCTGAATGCCCCCAAACAGGATTCTTTGCTTGTCTCAGGTGTCTACCCTGCCATTTCACTCCAAAGAACATCAGTCGGCCAGGCTCATCTTAGTCACTGTGAGGCACAGCAGAGATGTTCAGGGTGCAGGTTCCAGCCCCACACGCCCCACTTCTGTGGCGCAATCCTGACAGTGAGAAACAGGAAGAAGAGCAGCTCGTGCCCCTCCAGCCCACTCACCAACAGGGGAAAGGCACCCTTACCTGGAGAGGCCCCAGTCCTGCAATCCTCCTCCATGACTGCCCTGTGTGGAGGCTGTTGGCCTGGACCCAGCAGAGCCCCCTCCTCTTCTGCGAAGCACACAGCCCCCTCCTCCGAGGACCCTGGAAGGAGAAAACACAACATGTGTCCTCACAAATAACGTCCCAGCTTCCAGCAGAAGATCCTCCTGCTCTGCTGCCTTCAGTCTGAAAAGAGGCATTCGGGTGGAGACAGTTGATAGTTCCCTGCAGCGTGTTTGGGAACGCAGAGCAGCTGGCTGCCTGTGAGGTGTTTGGCCACCTTCGTCCCCTTGGCTGCCTGCATCCCTCCATCCCTCTTTTCTTTCTTTACCAGGACAGAAGCCACCCCATACAAAGCACCGTGTGCTGAAGGGGAACATCAGTCCTCCCCAGGCAGCTGGAATGGCAGCTCCAGAGCAGCCCCGTCTCTGCGGCCAGAGTTCGGACGTGCACGTGCTTGCTCCATCTTGGGCAGCAGGACCCATCCGCTGCTGTGCAGTGACCCTTCTGGACCCCCTTCTGGACCCCCTTTGCCTCCCCGGGGCCTCCTCCCTCAGCTGCCACCAGCTCAGCCTAGTTTTCTGCAGGAAATTGTGCAGATCCTAGGAAATTCTGGGCCCCTCCTTTGGCTCCCGGCCCCCTTTCTGACCCTGAGCCCGGGTACAAATTACCCCTTGAACCCCCTCTCCCAGGCCCTGCTGCAGGGAGCCCACCCAGGAGCAGTTCAAACACCAGCGCTCCCCCTCCCGTCCGATCCTTCCCACCCAGCGCAGCCCTGGACCCCCTCCGGGCTGCAGACTCGACAGAGCGGCTGAGACCCCTACGAGGGGGGGGAGGCAGGGGGCGGAGCAGGGGGGGCTTCCCCACTCGCTTCACCCCCCATTTGCCCCTCTAGCAATGCGGAGCCGCTCCTGTTCACCCCCGCAATGCCGGGCAGCCAGGAGGACGGACTCCTGCACAGCGGCGTAGCGGGGGGGGGCGAAGCACCAAGTCCTGCAGGGAGCCCCCTCAGAGCCAGTCCGGGCCAGGGGCGCGCTGGACCTGCTTGTGCTGCTCTCGCTCTCTGCTGCGCGGCACTGCGAGGGTTAAGCAGATCCACTGGGGGGGGCGGAGTCGGGCAGCCCCTTCCTCCTTGGCCTCCTGCTGGGCGGGGCCTGCAGCCTCTCCAGGAGGAGTCCCAGGTCTGCGGTGGGGAGGGGGAAACGGGGAAGCCATGGGGAGGGGGGGCTCAGGCTCGAGGGCCATGGAGCAGGGAGCGGGGAGGGGGCTGCGAGAATCGTGGGGAAGGCAGAAGCGAAGGGGCGAGACGGCCCCTCAGCAGGGAAAGGGGGGCCAAGGGCACAGGAGCACGTGGGGGCACTGAGGACCCTCCCCGTCGAGACCCACCCGGAAGGGGGAACAGGCTGCCCAGGACCTGCTCTGGATCTGCGCCCCAAAGAGCTGCGCCTGTCCTGAGAGGCAGACCTGGGAAATGAACCCTGTGGGGCTGAAGGGGCATGTCCCCCCCCCCAGCCAGCTCCACTTGCATCCTCGCCCCACAGTCTGCAGGGCGGGCAGGGGCAGCGAGAGCGTCTGGGCAGTGTTGGGGGAGGGGCAGGCGGAGCTCCCCTTTGGGACCCCTCCCGCCCCAGGAGTGGAGCAGCATCAGGGGAGCAGGCAGGGCAGCCCTGGAGACCCCTTCAACAGCTGGCACTTCAGGGGTGGCGCCTGTCCCAGCTGGGAGCTGCTGCTTCCTGCTCCCAAATGCTCCCCAAAGCGCCTGCACTTTCCTCCTTGAATGTTCTTTCTCCCAGTTCTTCAGAGTGATGAGGCTCCTTTGCCTGCTTCGCACAGGCAGGCAGGCAGGAGAAGAAAGGAGGGCCTCGGAGACAGCCCCACCTCCTAAAACAGGATGCCCAAATCTGTGGCTCAACAGCAACTGGGAGGAAAGGCCTAGGAGGGGATGCCAAGCTGAAAAGGGTAGTCTCTGCCCCCTGAGGCTTAGCACAAGGGGTGCTGCTCTAGCCTCTAAAGGGGGGAGTCACAAAGCTGAGGGGCCACCAGAGAGAAGGTCCTGCCCCTTGCTGCCATCCACCTGCCCCAGCCCTGGAAGCAGGGCCCCATTTGCTGACCTTGCAGGGAGAGCCACCCAGTCCTTCAGGCCCCTCCATCCCAGACTGTGTGGGGTTTCAGAGTTCCAAATGGCATTCAGGAGCCCTCTCATCCAAAGCCTGGACCTCTTCCCTTGCCAGAGGTCCACCAGGGAGAAAGAAAGAGCAAAAAATGGATGTGGAGCTGATGGGAATCCTTCCAGCATCTGGGATTGGTCCAGGGAGCAGAGAGTTCATTAAGGAGCTGAGCCCCAGAAGGAGGCAGTGGGGAGGACAAGGGAAGAGCTCCAAGTGTATGTCCTGCAGAGAGTGACCTCCCTGAGTAGCCTGGAAACATCTGCAACTTTGCAAAGCTGAGGGGGGTGGGAAAGAAGCCCCCAGGTGGGGAGGGAGGCCCAGGAATACAGCCCAGCCAGTGGAGGGGAAGGGGAGGCGGCCCGAGAAGGTACACTGCAATAATCCCCCCCCCCCCACTGCCAACTGCATGCTGATCACTTGGTCTGCTCTTGGGTGCCTTTGTTTCTATGGTGAGGGGTTTTTGATATGGGGAGCAAAAAGGCTGGAACAGAGAGGGCCAGAAGGGGCCTTCTTCTCTGAAATCAATGCCAAAAAAACCAGGATGAGGTAGAGACTCTGGAGATCAGTATTTTTCAGTATTTTCAGTATTGAAATCAATGCCAAAAAAAGCAGGATGAGGTAGAGACTCTGGAGATCAGTATTTTAGTCCTAAAACGGAGGGGTTGGGTATTTTTTGATTCTGGTGTGTGTTTACTTCATGTTACCTCTTCAATTTATCTACTTAAAATTGTGTTTTATTTGTTTAACTGTCAACATCTTTGCTGGTTTCAACAGAGGCTGAGGCAAGAAAAATCATAAGAAAATCCGCTGGACTTTGCAGCTGAGAAGGATCTTTCCAGCACCCCTGCCTGAGCCCAAAAACCCAGAGATTTTGTTGGAAGGTTGATGCTCTCAGAAGAAGGAATTGAGGAAGGTGAACAGGGGGAGCACCTCAGCAACTGAGCAGGGAAGATCCAGCCCCAAATGTCTGCCCTGCGGAAAGAAGCCGCCTTACCCAGCCTGCATCAAAACAGCCACGTATTCCAAGGTGTGTGTCTGGGGGCACAATCCTAACCTGGTCTACTCAGAAGTAAGTCCTAATTTGTTCAGTGGGACTTACTCTCAGGAAAGTGTGGTTAGGATTGCAGCCTCAGTGTCTCCCCTTTCCAGAGGTGCAGAGATAACTGGGCTTCCACCTAAGGCTGAAGTATTAGTTCTGGGGAACAGGACATCACCCGGAATGGATACAGCTCCTGTCTTAGGGACTGGACTTTGTGGAAGAATAGCAGCAGCAGGAAAGGCGGCCCTTAGTGGGCCTAGTTTTGCAAGGAGAATGAGGCTGCAATCCCATCCACGCTTACCTGGGAGTAAACACCACTGATTAGAATGGGACTTGCTTCCAAGTATACATGCATAGGATTGGATGCTAAGGGCCCAATCCTACCCAGTTTTCCAGTGCGGGTACAGCCGTGCCAATGGGGCTTGCACTGCATCCTGGGGTGGGGAGGCAGTCGCAGAGGCTTCCACAGGTATGGGAATCAATGCCAAAAATAGCAGGATGAGGTAGAACATTTTTTCCCTTACCTCATGTGAACTTGGGAGACCTCTGCAGGGTGGGCATTTGTGGTGGGATGACAGTGAGAGGAGAGAGGGTTTGGAAGGGTCGTGGAGACTTCGGTAAATAATAATTATTATTATTAAAGGTCGATACCAGCGGTTTATTAGGGTGATGTTCTTGACATTCATCTGGTACTGTTACAGCACCAGGATGATGGACCAGGAGATGTCAGTCCATTAACAAGAACTCCATCTGTTCAGCGTCGCAGGACAGGGATTGCCCCAATAAATTGTCTGGGAAGGGGCTGTGGTGCTGGGGACTAGGGACTATCTGGTGTGCTCCCTGGGGAAGCTGAAATAGATGGGCCTATGGCCTGATCCAGTGTGGCTGTCCTTATGTGCTTATGCTGCAGGCTCCCCTTCCCTTGTTCTGCCAGGAACTGCCCCTCCTGAGTTGTCTGTTCTGGGCTCCTGTGTTGGATCCTTTGGGGTGAATTGGGCTGGCTGCCTTTGGCCCCACCATGGGCCAAACTGTGTTGCTGAGTGAGGGATCAGGACCCTTGCCACCTTTCCAGGGCTTCCCTGGCCCCCATGAGGTTACAGGGTGAGAGACGATGCCCCGGAGGTCGCTGCTCCTGCCTCTGCCTCTCACCCCCTGGAGGCATCCTGGGGAAGAGCGACCGCTGTCTCAACAGCCAGGCTCCTTCTGAGCCCAGCAGCCAGGTGGCCAGGCTCTTCCCTTTCTGGCTGTGACCCCGGCCAAGATCTTGGGTCTAGAAGATATTTTTTTTGTGGCCGAGATGGGCTGGGCACTGAGCTGGGGGGAAACTGCCACCCACCAGGGTGTTTGGGGTCAGGATGTCCCTTATCAGCATATCAGCAAAATTCAATGGGTCTAATGGCTGGCTTCCCAGCTAGGGGAACTTACACAATAAGCAGTGATTGTTAAACCATAAGCAACGATTTGCTATGCCAACCTGGAGAGGTGGAGGTTGTGTTTTGGAAGTTTGGCCTGTGAGAAGTTTAATGTGTTTGCATAACCAGTGATTGGATTAGGAAACACAGTGATTGGGTTAAACAATGATTTGCTCTTCCAGACTTGTTAACCCTAGGGAGGGGGATGTTGTCACCATGAGTTTGACGAAACACAAATGCAGTGACGGGGAGAAACTGGTCAGCAGGAGAGTGGTGAAGAGGGTAGTTTAGGCGCAGGGGGAGATGGGGATGGTGAGGGAGGCTGCCAGCAGATCCTTTCCCCTCTCCTGCTCCTGAAAGCTCTGCATGGATTTACTCTGATCTGTGCCAGCAATGGTGTTGATCCAGATCACAGTAGACCCATAGTGGCTGCTGAGGTTCGACAGTAGATTAGAAGAAATCACTCTGCCCTGCCATCCACTCAGCCCTGCCATTTTTGCTACGCTCCCGTGTGCAGGAAAGTCAAGAGCTGGGCTTTGGGAGAGAGTGCACTGGAGTAGCTGGTTCTGAAATGCCTAGATAGATTTGGCATTGACCTCTTTTTTCCCCCTGTTCTTCCTTGGCTCATTTGCTTGGACAAGGCTTCACTGTCCCAAAGGCAGCAGAATGCGAGATAATGCGAGACGCGGCCTGTGAAAATCAGCTCCTGTCCTTCCAGTGCAGTTGAGCTCAGCTGAATCTACATGCCATTTAAGAATGAAACTGCGCATGGGAGACCCCACAGCACAAAATAGCCATGTTTTAGCATTCATATGATGACATTAAAGGTGCTGATAGGCCTGCGAGAGTCTAGGGAGGCCCTCCACCTGGGACTTCTCCACAGATACAACGTCCACTACCTCCATCCCAAGACTAGGTCAGGTTGAAACAGGCCAAGCAGCCATAATTGTGCTCCTTCTGCACAACAGCTCATTGAGAGTCGATCTCTGAGCAGAGTGTAATCCTGTGCATCCTTTCAAGGGGGTCAGTCAGTGCCACGGCATCCCGTGGTGTTTACTTCTGAGTACACATCTCTAGACGCTTTAGAGATGCCACTTCCCTATTACACTAGGAACATAAAGAGAGCCTCGCTGGATCAGGCCCAGGGCCCATCTAGTTCGGCTTCCTGCATCTCACAGTGGCCCACCAGATTTCTCAGGGAGCACACAAGATACTTGCATCTTGCTGGCACTCCCCTGCATCTGGCATTCTGTTTACCCTCACACCTCCCAACAAAGACATGCATGTCTGCTCAGAAGCAAGTCTCATTAAAGTTGATGGGGCTTACTACCAGGAAAGTGTGGATAGGATTGGGCGGTTAATTCCTTCGTGGGGGGGGGGCGTTCAGTCAGCAGTAAGTGCCCGAGGTCTTCTGCTGTGAAGACAGATGTCAAGAACTCATTTAATTTCTCTGCCATCTCCAAGTCTGCTTTTATCTCCCCTTTCCCTCCCACCCCATCCAGAGGGCCAACTGCTCCTCTGGCAGGTTTCCTGCTTATGACAAATTTGAAGAAGCTTTTATTATTCCCCTTCATGCCGAAACGGATTGCAGCATGTCACTGTTCCCCAATGGCTCACCAACATTTACATCTCTAGCCAAGTCCTGAGTTCCACACAGCATGAAATCCAGAGTCACCTGCCTTCCAGTGGGCTCCATGACTATCTGCTCTAAGGCAGCCATTTAGCATATCAAGGAATCCCATCTCTCTTTCATGACCAGAGCACAAATTGAGCTAGTCGATATGAGGATAATTGAAGTCCTCCATGATTACAACCCTGTCTCTCCTTGACACCTCCCTGATCTGTTTCCTCTTTACAAGATCCTCTTCTGGTTTCTGACCCAGAGGACAATTAACCCCCCCCCCCCCACTATTACCCCACTTGGGCCCGGTAGTTTAGCCCACAGAAATTCTATGGTGGAGGCAGACCCGCCTTCTATCTCAACTCTGCTAGATTCTACCCCTTCTTTGACAAAAATGGCCACCCCTCCTCAACATGTCCACTGCAATCAGAATTCTCTCTCTGATCCAGGAACCGGCGGACAAGTCAATGAAGATCTGAGGGAGCCTTGTGGGATGTCATCGGACATTACCATGCTTAAAGTAGTGGAAGAGACTTTTAGAAATCGAGTTGGATCAGGGAAAGAGGAGGGAAAACAGACCCCTGCCTGGAGGACTAAAAGCGTTTGTTTCCATGAACTCCCAATCAAAGAGGAACATTCCAAAGTAAGGAGAAGTGAGATGTGTCCTTTGCATGACAAAACTACCAGCACAAGCACACATGAAAGGAGCCACACAAGGGAGAGAACTGTGCATCAAGAAAGATCAAGGAATCAGGAGGGAAACCAGACACAGAAAGGGAGAAATAAATCTGGTGCTTGTCAGGCTGGCAATTTGAACATCCTCCAAGTCAATCCACAGAAAGAAACTGAAAAGAGGAAGGAAAAATGCCCTCAGTGTGGAAAGACCTTCAACAGTAGATCACACCTTACAATACATCAAAGAACCCACGCTGGAGAGAAGCCATATAAATGCATAGAATGTGGGAGGCATTTTACTCAGCAAGTACAATTCACTTACCATCAAAGAACCCACACAGGTGAGAAACCATATACATGCTTGGAATGTGGAAAAAGCTTTAGTATAAGTGGAAAGCTCACTAACCATCAAAGAACCCACACAGGCGAGAAACCATATACATGCTTGGAGTGTGGAAAGAGCTTTAGTTCAAGTAAAGGCCTCACTTACCATCGAAGGACCCACACAGGGGAGAAACCATATCCATGCTTGGAGTGTGGAAAGAGCTATACTTCAAGTGAAGGCCTCACTTACCATCGAAGGACCCACACAGGGGAGAAACCATATCCATGCT
This sequence comes from Tiliqua scincoides, assembly GCF_035046505.1. Taxonomy (NCBI): domain Eukaryota; kingdom Metazoa; phylum Chordata; class Lepidosauria; order Squamata; family Scincidae; genus Tiliqua; species Tiliqua scincoides. The sequence continues at coordinate 268,191,764 of NC_089822.1, forward strand.
TGGAGTGTGGAAAGAGCTTTAGTTCAAGTAAAGGCCTCACTTACCATCGAAGGACCCACACAGGGGAGAAACCATATCCATGCTTGGAGTGTGGAAAGAGCTATACTTCAAGTGAAGGCCTCACTTACCATCGAAGGACCCACACAGGGGAGAAACCATATCCATGCTTGGAGTGTGGAAAGAGCTTTAGTTCAAGTAAAGGCCTCACTTACCATCGAAGGACCCACACAGGGGAGAAACCATATCCATGCTTGGAGTGTGGAAAGAGCTATACTTCAAGTGAAGGCCTCACTTACCATCGAAGGACCCACACAGGGGAGAAACCATATCCATGCTTGGAGTGTGGAAAGAGCTATACTTCAAGTGAAGGCCTCACTTACCATCGAAGGACCCACACAGGGGAGAAACCATATACATGCTTGGAGTGTGGAAAGAGCTATACTTCAAGTGAAGGCCTCACTTACCATCGAAGGACCCACACAGGGGAGAAACCATATCCATGCTTGGAGTGTGGAAAGAGCTTTAGTTCAAGTGGAGGCCTCACTTGCCATCAAAGAGCCCACACAGGTGAGAAACCATATACATGCTTGGAATGTGGAAAAAGCTTTAGTACAAGTGGAAAGCTCACTAACCATCAAAGAACCCACACAGGGGAGAAACCATATACATGCTTGGAGTGTGGAAAGAGCTTTAGTACAAGTGGAAATCTCACTTACCATCGAAGGACCCACACAGGGGAGAAACCATATACATGCTTGGAGTGTGGAAAGAGCTTTAGTAAAAGTGAAAAGCTCACTAACCATCAAAGAACCCACACAGGAGAGAAGCCATATAAATGCATAGAATGTGGGAAGTGTTTTAGTCAGCAAGCAAACCTCAGGACCCATCAAAGATCCCACACAGGGGAGAAACCATATCAATGCTTGGAGTGTGGAAAGAGCTTTAGTACAAGTGCAGAGCTCAATAAACATCAAAGAACCCACACAGGGGAGAAACTATATACATGCTTGGAATGTGGAAAGAGCTTTAGTTCAAGTGGAGGTCTCACTTACCATCAAATAACCCACACAGGGGAGAAACCATATCCATGCTTAGAGTGTGGAAAGAGCTTTAGTACAGGTGGTAATCTCACTAACCATCAAAGAACCCACACAGGAGTGAAGCCATATAAATGCATAGAATGTGGGAAGTGTTTTAGTCAGCAAGCAAACCTCAGGACCCATCAAAGATCCCACACAGGGGAGAAACCATATACATGCTTGGAGTGTGGAAAGAGCTTTAGTTCAAGTGGAGGCCTCACTTACCATCAAAGAACCCACACAGGGAAGAAACCATATCCATGCTTAGAGTGTGGAAAGAGCTTTAGTTCAAGTGGAGGCCTCACTTACCATCAAAGAACCCACACAGGGAAGAAACCATATCCATGCTTAGAGTGTGGAAAGAGCTTTAGTTCAAGTGGAGGCCTCACTTACCATCAAAGCACCCACACAGGGGAGAAACCATATCCATGCTTAGAGTGTGGAAAGAGCTTTAGTACAAGTGGAAATCTCACTAACCATCAAAGAACCCACACAGGAGTGAAGCCAAATAAATGCATAGAATGTGGGAAGTGTTTTAGTCAGCAAGCAAACCTCAAAACCCATCAAAGAACCCACACAGGTGAGAAACCATATAAATGCTTAGAATGTGGGAAGTGTTTTAGTCATCATTTGCCTGAAGATTAACATCCACAAGGTCGCCAGTTCGAGGCCACCGGCACCGTGCGACCTTGAAGCAGCTGACAAGCTGCAGCTGAGCTGTTCCATCTGCTTGGAGCGTGGGAGGATGGAGGCCAGAATGTTAAACCAGATCGGAGTGTAACATCTTGAATGTAGTGGTTCTTGAAAGAAAGAACCTTCTTTCAATTTGTAAAAATCCCTGCGTGGATTTAATAAGCCTGCCTATGTAAACCGCCTTGAATAAAGTCTTGAATAAAGACCAAGAAAGGCGGTATATAAATACTGTATATTATTATTATTATTATTATTATCATCATACACACTTCACTAACCATCAAAGAACCCACACAAGAGAGAAACCATATAAATGCTTGGAGTGTTGAAAGAGTTTCAGACAGAGCTCAAGCCTGACTTTCATCTAAGAACCCACACAGGGGTGAAACCATATACATGCTTTGAATGTGGAAAGAGCTTTAGGGTGAGTTCGCTCCTAACTAAGCGTCAAAGAACCCATACAGGGGAGAAACCATATCAGTGCTTGAAGTGTGGAAAGAGCTTCAGTCAGAGCTCACATCTGACTCTACCTCTGAGAATCCACACGGAGGAGAAACCATAGAACTTCCTTGAGTGCAGAAAGAGCCTCATGGTCTACCCATCCCTTACTTCTCTTGAACAAATTCACACTGGAGAGAAAGATTTGAAGTGTTTAGAGTGTGGTGAAAGATTCTTCCACGGGATAAGCTTTAAGGCACATCAAGGTTTTACGCACAGGATAGGGATCTCTTCAATGCTTTGGGTGTCGAATGAGTTTCGATCAGAGCACAAGCCTCTGCTTACATCAAAAAATCCACACAAGGACTCTTAGTTCTGCTTGGAAAGAGTGTCACCAGAGCTGGGGTGGCGCATCCTGTAGGTGGCCCCTCCTTGAGCCACCGGGATATACAGATGATGCTGTTATGCTCTCAAGGACTCTTGTTGGCCTTAGAAGAGCCTTGAGATCTCCAGCGCTGTTCTGCAAGGAGAACCAGCTCTTGATCAATTATCAGAAAACTAAGATCATGGCCTTTGCCAGGAGGCCCAAGAACCACTCATGGAAGTTTGACGTTCATAAGATTGAGCATGTCACCCACTTTAAGTATCTTGGTGTTATTATCTTGGTGTTATTTTCCATGCAAGTGGCTCTAGAAGGGCACACGGCAAATATGTGGCACTGAATGCTTAGAGAAGCTCCTCAGCCTTTTATGCGCACTAAAGGAGACTGATTTCCCTGCAGCTCTTCAATTATTTCAAGCAAAGGTTCTGGCACAACCACTAAATGGTGCTGGATCAGGGCCACTGACTCCAGAATGCATGCAGTCCAAATTCCTGAGTCCTGGGAGTACCTCAAGGTATTTCCAATGCAGGAAGATCTTTAAGGCTGGCCAGATTGAGGTTGAGGCCACAACGTGGATAACTGTCATGTTAGATGGGCTAAGGTGGCCTTTCTGCCCAGCTGGCTTTGCTCCCCAAATCTTTCAGGACGACTGCAATGTACTTGGCCAAAGATGGTGGAGCTGAAGCTGACGGTGCAGCGTGTGACAAGCTAGAATTCCAGACCAGCAGCTTAAATTGGAGTAACTTGCTTAAAAGGGGGCTGACAGTACATGGTGGGGGGATTTTCTGTTTTACTAAGTTTATTTTTAGCTCTGACTCTATTCCAGCATTGAGACATAAAGTGTTTTAGCCTCTCTGAATTGTCTGCAGTTCATGTAAGTTTGCTTTTTATCTTCAAGTTTATATCTACCGCAGATTCCCGCCTATAAGTCGACCCCACAGATAAGTCGAGGGCAGGGTTTGAGCCAACAATCATGGAATTTTCTATGACCCTCGGATAAGTCGGGGGTTAAACTTAGAGGGGTGTCTGACTATAGTTTTGTCTGATTTTACCCAAGGCCAGATCCTGAAAAATAACCTACCACTAATTGTTACCTAAGAACTGTAGCCTCTAATTTATTAAAAACATAGTAAAAGATCATAAGATACATTTTTATTCTTTTTAAATTCTGGTCTTCACCACCTTTTTGTAAACACTATCAGAGTAAGTGCACTGTAAACAACTTACCAGTAAATCAGTGGTTCCCAACCTGATATTCATGTACTCCCAGGGACACTCAACAGGACCTTTAGAGGTACTTGAAAAATAATGGAATAATGGCAGAAAAAGGCAGGTCATGCTCCAGAATGCCTTGCAAGGACCAGCAAGGCAGGAAGGGAGGTAGCTAGTTGGCTTTGAAAGCCCCACCAACAGCTAGTTTTTGGTCATCAATTCATGTGTGAACCAGTGATTGAAAACGAGCACAGTAAAAAAGCTGAAACAATATGTAAAGTGATCAATCACCCAGAATTTCTTAGCACACTTCTGGTGCAAAACAGTGCAAAGGCAGAGTCTTCTGTTCCTCAAACAGATAAAAAGAGAAAACACTGTGATGAATACATGAAGTCTGAGTTTTCATAGAGAGGAGATGAGGGCTTGTATTATTACAAACATTTTGCTAATATGAAGGGTACAATTTATTATTGCCAAGCGATATGCAAGCGAAAAAGGTTGGGAACCACTGCAGGAGAACCTTGAATCAAATCCACCTTTAAGGTGTCTGGTGTGTTAAGCCAGAAGCTCTACATACAACATACAATCCATATCACATAACTGAGAGTGTGCAATTCAATTCACAGCAGAGAGATGCAGCTGAATATATTTGCAATCCTTTTTACTCAGAAGTAGACCCACTGCTTTCCATGGGTGTTATTCTTAAGTAATGCTGCATTGAATTGTAGCCTAGGAATTGTTGCTTGATCTCTGCCAAATGCAAAGCCTTTGCAAAAGGGAATCGGGTTGCAGCAGCAAAAGGGAACGGAGGGGAATAAAAGGTTAAATTTGACTGAAACGTCCCAGAAAAGTAACTATAGCAACTAACCAGCTGCCTGCCTAAGCTTAGCAAGAAAGAACCTGTTGAAAGAGTTGAAAGGCTCTGCCCTCTGACTGACCCGGAGATAAGGCGAAGTGAGAATTGGAGCTTGATTACTTGGCAAAAATTTCACATACTATACCTGAGCATCTACGGTAATTTTGATATCCTATTTTAGGATATAAATCGAAGTGTTAATCCATCAAAAATTTTATATAGTTCATGTAGCTGATCATGTAGGGGCGCTATTGATTCTTGTTAATGCTGGGATCGTAATTAAGATTGATTGATTGACTGACTGACTCTGTATTTTCTGCCAATAAAGGTTTTACTGACTGACTGACTGACTGACTGACACTATAGCACCATGGAGGAGAGGCAATGGCAGACAATGGGGTGATGGCACCCGGCAGTGCTGTCCTTGCTGGGCAAAGGGAGGGAGGGAGGAATGAGGGGGATTCGGAGATCCGAGAAAGACGGAATGGGGAACAGACAGGAGAAGAGAGACGGAGAAGCAGGAGGAGGAAGACCAGAAGAGATACATTAGGATATAGAAGTGGGGGAGGGGCAGGGGTACCTGTGAAGGGGGGTGGAGGGAGAGACACAGGAGAAGGGAAGGGGATGTGGGGAAGGGAGGGACAACTGGCAGGGGCAAGAGTGTGTGAAAGGAGGGACCAGTGACATTGGGAGAAAGGGCCCAGCCAAGGGGAGGGAGGAATTGGTGGGCTTCGTCACCTGTATACTGTCAGGGCTTCCCCCAGAGGCTGGTGGTTGATGGGGCCTGGGAAAGATGCCGCTTCACAACCAGGCCTTCCCTCAAGGTCCTGGGCTTCCCAGAGGCGGGGGGGGGAATGGGACACTGCAGGGCACAAGGCTTTGGAGGAAGAGGAAGCAAGGCAAGAGGAAACTTTTCCTGTGTGTGAGAGCTCCATCCTGGAGTTGAGTTGGATCCTGTGGGGCTGAGCAGTCTGTGTTCAAGGAGAGTGTTATGTGAAAATCCCCCCTTTTGCCTTTTAGCTGTGATTTTCTCTCTCTATATCTGGTTATGCTATTATGGACTATAATATCATGCAAGCTAAACTGTTCTCCCAACATACAGGCCACATTTCCAGAACTTTGGTCAAGCCGGCCTTTTCAGCCACACTAGAAGCTGTTCCAGAACCACCTTTCAGAGCGCGATACCAGAGTCTTTCGAGACCGAAGGTTGCCAACTACTGGTCAAGCCACAAGCCCATGGTGACACAACCACCACCACCCCCATTGTCGCACATTATGGGAGGAAGTCTTGTGTCTTAATCCAATCCCTGTTTAAGCGTCTCCTGCATTACTTGAACTGCCTTCCATGATTTTGGAGTTGAAATTCTGTTGCTGATCATTGCATTGTACCTATGTTTTCCACAGTCCTTGCTAAGTTCTAGGAAGCCAATCATCAACCCCATTGAATTTTGCTGATAACCGATCCCCATTCAAATGTATACATACTTCAAGCACCCAGCTTTGTGTTAGCAATCAAACTACCATTGAGCTCAGCACTGTCTCCCAACCCCTTAGTAGAGAGGGCTTCCTCTCACATGTTCTCTCTCTCTCTCCAAGGCCCAACACATTGGTGTTGTGTCAGAGGGTCCTCTCCACAGGACTCTTACCCCCCCCCCCACTGTCTCTACAAGTCAGATAACTATCTTGCGACTAAGTTTGCGACTAAGTGACTAAACGACTAAGATGATTACAGGACTGGGGCACCTTCCTTATGAGGAAAGGCTATGGTGTTTGGGCCTCTTCAGCCTAGAAAAGAGACGCCTGAGGGGGACATGATTGAGACATACAAAATTATGCAGGGGATGGACAGAGTGGATAGGGAGATGCTCTTTACACTCTCACATAATACCAGAACCAGGGGACATCCATTAAAATTGAGCGTTGGGCGGGTTAGGACAGACAAATGAAAATATTTCTTTACTCAGCGTGTGGTCGTTCTGTGGAACTCCTTGCCACAGGATGTGGTGCTGGTGTCTACCCTAGACGCCTTTAAAAGGGGATTGGACAAGTTTCTGGAGGAAAAATCCATTATGGGGTACAAGCCATGATGTGTATGCGCAACCTCCTGATTTTAGGAATGGGTTAAGTCAGAATGCCAGATGTAGGGGAGGGCACCAGGATGAGGTCTCTTGTTATCTGGTGTGCTCCCTGGGGCATTTGGTGGGCCGCTGTGAGATACAGGAAGCTGGACTAGATGGGCCTATGGCCTGATCCAGTGGGGCTGTTCTTATGTTCTTATGTTCTTGCGCCTGGAACTCTTTCCCGTCTTCCCCCACCCCTTTTCTCCCCTACTCTCCCTGTCTTTAGTTAGCAGCTGGAGTTGGCAGAGCAGGGACCCCTAAAATCCTTCCCTACAACCCTTCCTTTTTCTGATATCCTCGGATGCACCAAATACTCTTCACACGCAACCACCATGAAAGCTGGGTACACTGGACTCAAGCATTAGGACCAAGAAATATCATTCTCCATGTGCATTATGTTACTTTGTCCTTTTGTAGTAAACCATAATCTTTTATTGCAAGTTATCTTTTTCAGTCTCCTCTTTAAGCAAAGGGATTTTCTCTGCATTATGCTGTCTTGTTATCCAGCCTACGATCCTCATGTTCCAATAAGGGCAGTGTAATAATTCCCCTAAACCAGGGGTCTCCAAACCCCAGCCCTCTATCTGGCCCACAGTCAGCCTCTGATCCCCCGAGAGCCTCTGGCCCAGTTGTTGTAATGGAAGATCAGAAGATCATCAGGTGGACAATGTGGTGTTGACAGCAATTCCATGTTTTGACAGCTGTTTGACAGCTCTGGGAAGGGCAGGGCAGGGCTGGCTCCACAGCTGTAATCAATCAAGGCCAGTGGAGACCTGGATGGACACCTGAGCTTCATTTGACCTTGATGGGACTTTGAATGAACATGGACTGAAGGGATGGCTCACCTGAGCCTAATTTGGACTTAATGGGACATACAAGGATAAAAGGCAGCTTCAGAAGTAGCAAACCTACCCTGACCCAGAGGGAGATGCTACCTGACCCAGAGGAGACCTGACCTGACCTGACCTGACTTTACTTTGACCTTGGACTGTGACATGACATTGTTTCTGGACTCTGCTTTGGCAACTTGCATTGACTAACTGGCTTACCTGGACTTGGACTTTGAACTGTGATTTGGCAATCTGTGTTTATTGGACTGGGACCTGACTCTGACGCGTGCTTACTACCTGGGTGAGTTAGCAAAGGGAAACTAACCAGCCTTAAGCGGGCACGATACCTAGTGGGAAGGAGCTGTGACACAACAAATTGGTACCAGGAGTGGGGTTTGAACCCAGGGCATATAGTTTCCTGCAGCACGCATAGTGTAAAACCAGGGAAACAGGCTGAATGGATACCCTGGTGGGTGTGGAATACAATGGACCTTATGGTGAGAGAAATGAATGTCCCTGATGCCTTCTGGAAGGCATGGATGGTCTTCAGTATAGGATGGGCTCTGGGCAAGATGGTTTGGTATACGGGAGGAGCCGTCAAACGTGGCATTCTTGCTGTAAGAAAGTTGAGCTTATCATCTACTAAAAATGTGGAGATGCGATCTTTAAGAATAGAAAATAGGAAATTGAAAAAATTGATCCTAATGGAGCAAGAAAAGAACTCAGCCTATAGAGAGGCCTTAGCCCAGACCCACCAAGCGACTAGGGTAGCAGAAAGCCTGGGAGAAGTTTTTAACAGAACGCCTGATGGCATTAAGGGCTAAGCCTCAGCCAGAGGCGAAAGAATGGGAAGGTAGTGAGGCCCTGTGGTTCCCTCCTCAGAGGGAGAGATGCCCAGGGCCTTGGTAGGCCTGGATGTGGAGGAACATAGGAGGGTGGCACAACCTGTGCTACAGGCACGCCCCTTAATTACCGACAAGGCAAAGAGTCCCATAGGTGCTCCGGCACATACAGTGAGGACCATACAGAATTATACTGCGCAAGAACTCGTGGAGATAGCGCGAGATATGAGGCGACGCCCCACTGTGCAGCTGAGTAGCTGGTTACTCCGCTTATATGACCAAGGGGCAGGTACCATCCAGGTAAGCCCAGAAGAGTTAAAAGCCTTAGGGGCCCTTTCACGGGATATTATGATCAATCTATGCGGGTTCTGCCTACCTACCTCATTGATCGCCTGGGTCGGGTTGGCAATACAGGCGAAATATCCCTCACCCTTGGATTGGGAGGAGAACCTGCCAGGGTGGCGCACTATAGAAGAGGCAATGGGACAGCTGCGCACAATGGGGCAATGGGACAGCCTGTGCCTGGATTTGCAGGGCCTGATTCTCTGCCTTTCTCACCTGGGATGAGGGCCCGACTGGTAAGGGGGGCCCTGCCGCACCTAAAAGGCACTATAGTGGCCATACTAGGGCCAGCACAAAGTCGTGACTTGGGGGAGGTTGTGATCCTATTAGGACAGTTGCAAGATATGCCTGATAAGTGTACCCCCAGGCCTAAAACTTGGCAGGTGTCAGAGGAACCAACCCCTCCCAAATCCAAATGGAGAGTTCCCACAGGGAAATATCAAAAGGGGAAAGCCTCACCTCAGGATAAAGTGGAGGTTCCCCGATGGAAGATGTGGGCTGACTTACTGACCTGGGGGGTCCCTAAGGACAAAATAGATGGCCTGCCCACATCCGAACTGTATAAACTCTGGGAGAAGGGCCGCTAAAGGAACCCCAACCAGGGTAAGACAGACAGTAGCTACCGATTCCTCAACAGAGCCCCCTGAAGTACGTAGAATATCCCCCACTACATCTCAGGAGCACCTTATCACATTGGGATGGGGTGTATCCCAGCCACAGGAATAGAGGGGAGGCAAAAACTAAAAAAAACTGACAGATTCTCATTCTAAGAAGTGGGTCCCAGTGCTAAATGTGTGAGAACATAAGAACATTATGTTCTTATGTTCTTAACCACTGCTGTTGTTGTTGTTGGCAACCTTCAGTCTCGAAAGACTCTGGTATCGCGCTCTGGATGGTGGTTCTGGAACAGCCTCTAGTGTGGCTGAAAAGGCCAATTCGGGAGTGAATCCCTTCCACACTGGGAGCAAGTGTGGTCTGTCCCTGGTCTGTCTCCCTGGCTGTGGGCCTTCCTTCTTTGCCTCTTTGCCTCGGTCTGTTGGCCAAGTGTCTCTTCAAACTAGGAAAGGCCATGCTGCACAGCCTGCCACCAAGCGGGCCGCTCAGAGGCCAGGGTTTCCCACTTGTTGAGGTCCACTCCTAAGGCCTTCAGATCCCTCTTGCAGATGTCCTTGTATCACAGCTGTGGTCTACCTGTAGGGCGCTTTCCTTGCACGAGTTCTCCATAGAGGAGATCCTTTTGGATCCGGCCATTGTAATATGGACATTGCAAAACAATGTGAGCAGTTGTCTCCACCACCTTTTGAGGGCAGGGGCACAGTCTTTCTGAATAGGGACTGCTTGCATATCGCCCCAAAAGAACTGCTGAAAAAAGTACATTACACCTAGCTTTAGTAAAAGCAATCCTAAATTATTTAGGAATAACAATATTATAAAAATATCTAGCCAGTGAAAGTACAAAAGCTTGATCTACAAAAAAAAAAAAAACATACACAGAAAGACTGGCTCTCGCAGATCTCATTTCAAGGTCCACCAACTTCTGATGCAATATTTCTTTTGCGTCTCCCGGGCTCATCATCATTAAAGACTCTGGGGAGAGATCGCAGAGTTTGAAATGATCCAAGCACCTTCTTTCCCAGGTGCCTACGAAAGGATTCGAAAGGATCAAATAAGTAAAATCCTGTCTCGAGAGAATCTTCAAGAAATAATGTAATGCATTTAGCCACATTGACATCTCTATACTTGGGGTACCGGATTCCAGCCTAACCACAGTGTTCGGCACACATCAGGGAAAGTACATCAAGTGACACACAATTTTGGTCTGGATCACCTCCAAAGACCTGGTATTTAGATATGGGGCGATCTCAGAACCATAGAGCAATTGAACCCTAGTTTTGGCAGTATGCAGCCTTAAAGCCGCAGGGAGAAATTTGGCACCTTTAGATGAATAAAAACGATAAATGGCACTAGATGTTTTCTGTGCTGATTGATCGACATAGTTTTTATAGGCCAAACAGCCTCCTTGATAGTGAAAGATCACCCCCAGGTATTTTATTACTTTAACCTGCTCAATGGGTTTCCCATTTAGGAGCCATCGAAAGGCCTTATAACATCTAGTAAAAACCAGCACCTTTGTTTTATCAGAGTTTATAGTTAATTCCTCCTGTGAACTAACCAGGACTAGATGGTGAAGGCTCCTCATGCTGACCTGTGTTCTTGATAATATAAGCACATTGTCGGCATATGCCAGAACAGGGACATGACGATCAGCAAGCTTTGGAGGATGTAAAGCCAGATTATCAAGACTGAGACTTCTTCAGGAAGGGAAGCCCTGAACATGAGAGAGGCCATCCTCAATGGACTAAAGAATGCTGTGGGCAAGACCTTAAATTGGGTTAGGGTCCATGGTTGTCTGCAGGAACACCCCTCTTACTTTTTATCCAGGCTGCTTACATCATTTGAGAGACACACAAGTATTGATCCTCACTTGGCAGAGAACCACAAGCTTGTTAACCAAGTCTATGCAGCCCAGTCAGCACCAGATATAAAGATGAGGATACACAACATAGAGGGCTTTGAAAGCAGGAGCTTAAGTGAAATATTGACAATTGCCACTCCTGTCTTTTTTAATAGGAGATCTCAAGAACCGCTACCCAGAGACAAGAGAACCAACTCGTGAGGCAGAGACAGACCTTGGAACATGGCTTACAAGGGCAGGGAAGTTGAGACTCCCTGGAGGAGGGTCGAGACGCCTTTCCAGGAACCCTGAAGAAGACTGAACCGTGATGAGTGTTCCCTATGTTATCAAAAAGGACATTGGAAGCGAGAATGCCGAGAGACAGCAGCTGGAATGCATCCAAGAGGCAGAAGGTGAATGACGGTGCCGAAGGGGGTCTACACCAGTGGTTACTCATTGTTCCTCATCAGACCCCCAGGAGAAGGCAAAAGGAACACATTTTGAGACAATTTTAACCTTAATAGACTGCCTTCCTTCAGAACACAAATGTAAAGACATGCATTGTCTGTCAGAGGCTACACCTTCAACTCCAAAAGATCAACCACTGGAAGTTACCTTACCTGAGCCAGCCAGCAGTCAGCTTGAAAAGCTCCAGGAAAATGAGCCCACTCTTGACAAGCTCACAGAACCAAAGTTGATTTTGCAGGAACAAGTGAATGTACTACAGCAGGAACGAGAAGAACTTTGCAATCTGTGCCAAGCTCTGGAGAGGGATAATGAGAAGCTGCACAGCCTCAACCAAAAGCAGCAAAAGCAGCTACTGAAGCAGGAAAGGATTATACAGTGCCACACCAGAGAGGCTATGGATATGCAGCAAACCCTTAAAAAGGACATTCAGGAGAATAAGGCAACCATCACTCAAGTTCTAATACAAAATAGAGAGCTTATGGAACAGCTAACTCAAATGCAAAATGAGCTTGTCAAACTAACTAAAAGGAACATGGAGATAGTAAGTGCCTTGCAGAGTGAAAAGCAGGAGAAAAGCAAGCTGGTTGCCCTGTTGCAAGAGAACCTGTCTGAACTAAGGGGAAAAGAGGATAGCCACCGTAAGTGCACAAGCAGGCCAGCAGTTGACCTACAGGGAAAAAGAACTGAGTGAACTGGAATAGCTCATGGGCTACATTGGAAAACCCAGACCAAGGAGACTGTCGAAATGTACTTTACAAACCTGCGGCAGACCAGTGGATGCTTAAAGGCTGTTGTTAAAGAAACCCAAGGACTACAAGCTCATATGGAACCAGCTACAATGATACTTACCTGAGCAGAAAAATAAAGACCTAGTAGTGACTTTGGACGCCAAACCTTTACCACCTCATCGGTCAGCCCAGGAAGCTGAATTGACCGCTTTGACTCGTGCCTTGGAAGAAGAAAACTCATCCCAGAGAATAGTCTTGGAAAGAGCTTCAGACAGCTGGGAAGCTGAACCTCTGGATGGACTAAAACTCTTGTTTAAAAGAAAGCCCACTGAGGTTGAGAAGGAAGTCTCAGGTGAAAGACCTGAAAGGAAACCGGAATAAGGAGAACAATGCATTGCTCTGTTTTTTGGTTTATGTTTATGCTAGTTACCATTGATGGTTACAGTTTGAATTGTTTTAAGAAGAAAAGATAATGGGGAAGGAATCTTCCTTTTGTTGGGTCTGCGATTGGTTTGAACACAATTCTTCTAGGTGAAGAATGATGTTCAAGAGGGGGGAATGATATGTGTAGAACTTGGGCTCAGTCTGAGGAGGACCAGAGGGAAAACTGCTGCAGGAGAGGAGGCTGTAGTACCAGCAGAGGGAAGGTAGAGGCTCCTGTGTGCAGAGGCCTATGAACAACAACAACAACAGTATTTATATACTGCTTTTCAACAAAAAGTTCACAAAGCAGTTTACAGAGAAAATCAAATATCTAATGGCTCCCTGTCCCAAAAGGGCTCACAATCTAAAAAGATGCAACACCAGCAGATAGGCACTAGAAAAGACACTGCTGGGGTGAGGTGGGCCAGTTACTCTCCCCCTGCTAAATAAAAGAGGAGCACTCACTTGAAAAAGTGCCTCTTAACCAGTTAGCAGGGGTTAAAAGGGGCTGCACAAGCAAAGAGCGGTAAGACCACCAGGGAAGAGCTGCTGTGAGGAGCCTTGGAGAGTGAGCTCTACAGAGGAAGGGATCACCAGGGAAGCTTGGGAGAGAAGGAGCTGCAAGGAGCGAGCTGGGAGACACCAAGCTACAGGAAGGAACTGAGGAGAGAGCTGCAGGAAGGAGCCCCTGGGAGAGCCTCTGAGAACCAGGGAAAAACCATCCAGCCTTTTGCCTCAAGTCCTGCTGCCTGCCTGCCTGCCTCAGGTCCTCTCAACTGGGGAAGTTTGGACAAGGTTGTTTTTATTTGGTTCAGGTTCCATTCCTTGTAATAAAAGCCTTAAACTTACCTTGGTTTCAGTGGTCTCTTTCAATCCTGCATAACATCTCCAACATAGTTCTATTCATTCTAGAATGTACTTTATAAGGATAGCCACACCCCTTGCTCTCTTTGTTCCCCTTGATTCTATTTGCAGACTTCAGACTGGATTATTCACCCATGGTCTTAAATCCCTCTTACTTTGATGAGTTTCCTGAATACACAGTATATCAATCCCCAAATCTTTTGTCATCTTATTTATTATATACCGTTTAAGGTCTGAGGCCAAACCATTTACATTTAAGGAGAGTAATTTAATCATCCTCCCCATTTTTTGTTTGTATCCAACCCCCTGGTATGCTTTCTGGTCTATCTTTTACTATCTTTTACAATTTTTTCTGGTCGTTCTCCCCCCATAGCCTGAAAAATCCCCCCCTTTTCGTTCCTTGAAAAGAGATTCTGCCTTCCCGCTTCTCACCCCCCCCATATTTCAATTCTTTCAACCAATTGTATTGGCAACCTTCAGTCTCGAAAGACTCTGGTATCGCGCTCTGAAAGGTGGTTCTGGCACAGCGTCTAGTGTGGCTGAAAAGGTCAATCTGGGAGTGACAATCCCTTCCACACTGGGAGCAAGTGCAGTCTGTCCCTGGTCTGTCTCCCTGGCTATGGGCCTTCCTTCTTTGCCTCTTTGCCTCAGACTGTTGGCCAAGTGTCTCTTCAAACTGGGAAAGGCCATGCTGCACAGCCTGCCTCCAAGCGGGCTGCTCAGAGGCCAGGGTTTCCCACTTGTTGAGGTCCATCCCTAAGGCCTTCAGATCCCTCTTGCAGATGTCTTTGTATCGCAGCTGTGGTCTACCTGTAGGGCGCTTTCCTTGCACGAGTTCTCCATAGAGGAGATCCTTTGGGATCCGGCCATCATCCATTCTCACGACATGACCAAGCCAACGCAGGCGTCTCTGTTTCAGCAGTGAATACATGCTAGGGATTCCAGCACGTTCCAGGACTGTGTTGTTGGGAACTTTGTCCTGCCAGGTGATGCCGAGGATGCGTCGGAGGCAGCGCATGTGGAAAGCGCTCAGTTTCCTCTCCTGTTGTGAGCGAAGATTCCATGACTCGCTGCAGTACAGAAGTGTACTCAGGACGCAAGCTCTGTAGACCTGGATCTTGGTATGTTCCGTCAGCTTCTTGTTGGACCAGACTCTCTTTGTGAGTCTGGAAAACGTGGTAGCTGCTTTACCGATGCGCTTGTTTAGCTCGGTATCGAGAGAATGAGTGTCGATCGTTGAGCCAAGGTACACAAAGTCATGGACAACCTCCAGTTCATGCTCAGAGATTGTAATGCAGGGAGGTGAGTCCACATCCTGAACCATGACCTGTGTTTTCTTCAGGCTGATTGTCAGTCCAAAATCTTGGCAGGCCTTGCTAAAACGATCCATGAGCTGCTGGAGATCTTTGGCAGAGTGGGTAGTGACAGCTGCATCGTCGGCAAAGAGGAAGTCACGCAGACATTTCAGCTGGACTTTGGATTTTGCTCTCAGTCTGGAGAGGTTGAAGAGCTTTCTGTCTGATCTGGTCCGGAGATAGATGCCTTCTGTTGCAGTTCCAAAGGCCTGCTTCAGCAGGACAGCGAAGAAAATCCCAAACAAGGTTGGTGCAAGAACACAGCCCTGCTTCACTCCGCTTCGGATGTCAAAAGGGTCTGATGTGGAGCCGTCGAAGACAACAGTGCCCTTCATGTCCTTGTGGAAAGATCTGATGATGCTGAGGAGCCTGGGTGGACATCCAATCTTGGGGAGAATCTTGAAGAAGCCGTCTCTGCTGACCAGGTCGAAAGCCTTTGTGAGATCTATAAAGGCTATAAAGAGTGGCTGTCGTTGTTCCCTGCATTTCTCCTGCAGTTGTCTAAGGGAGAATACCATATCAGTGGTGGACCTGTTGGCTCGGAATCCACACTGCGATTCTGGATAGACGCTCTCTGCAAGTACCTGGATCCTCTTTAGTACAACTTGGGCAAACAGCTTTCCTACAACGCTAAGGAGAGAGATGCCGCGGTAGTTGTTGCAGTCACCCCTGTCACCTTTGTTCTTGTACAGCGTGATGATGTTTGCATCCCTCATGTCTTGAGGTACTCCACCTTCTCTCCAGCAGAGACAGAGGATTTCATGCAGCTCAGTGATGATGATCTCTTTGCAGCATTTTAGGACTTCAGCAGGGATGCTGTCTTTTCCAGGTGCCTTGCCAAAGGCAAGGGAGTCCAGGGCCACGTGAAGTTCTTCTAGGGTTGGTTCACTGTCAAGCTCTTCCAGCACAGGCAGGCACTCAATGTTGTTCAGTGCTTCTTCGGTGACTACATTTTCTCTGGAATATAACTCAGAGTAGTGCTGCACCCAGCGTTCCATCTGCTGCGCCCGATCCTGGATGACCTCGCCTGTGGCAGACTTCAGAGGGGCAATTTTCTTCTGTGTTGGACCTAGGGCCTGCTTGATACCATCATACATCCCCTTGATGTTGCCCGTGTCAGCTGCTATCTGTATCTCGGAACAGAGCTGGAGCCAGTAGTCGTTAGCACATCTCCTGGCAGTCTGTTGGACTTTGCTGCGAGCAGTTTGGAGGACCTGCAGGTTGCGCTCACTGGGACAGGCCTTGTATGCTGCTTGAGCTCTCCTCTTTTCCTCAATGACTGGTGTCAACTCCTCAGAGTGGGCTTCAAACCAGTCTGCCGCCTTGTTGGTCTTCTTGCCGAATATGGACAAGGCGGTGTTGTAAACGGTATTCTTGAAATGTTCCCATCTGTTGGATGCGTTTGCGTCAGCCGGGCCTGGAAGAGATTCCTCAAGCGCTTGTGCAAATTCCTCCACTTTTCTCTGATCCCGGGTCTTGCTGGTATCAATGCGAGGTCTTCCTTCCTTTTTCGTGTGATACAGTCGCTTTGTTTGCAGTTTCACTCTGCTGCACACCAGGGAGTGGTCAGTGTCGCAGGCAGCACCATGATAACTGTGTGTGATCTTGATGCTGGGAAGGCTGGAGCGTCTGGTGAGGATCAGGTCGAGCTGGTGCCAGTGCTTTGATCTTGGATGTCTCCAAGAGACTCTATGTTGGGGCTTTGTGTTGAAAAACGTGTTGCTGACACAGAGACCGTGATGACAGCAAAACTCTAGCAGGCGTTGGCCATTTTCGTTCATCCTCCCAGTGCCAAACTGACCTAAGCAAGTGGGCCATGAACTGTTATCAGCACCAACTCTAGCATTGAAATCGCCGAGGATGAACAATGGCTCTTTTACAGGGATTTTCTTGACAGTGGTGGCCAGGTCATCATAGAATTTGTCTTTGGCTTCTGCTGGAGACGACAGAGTCGGTGCATAAGCACTGATGAGAGTGATAGGTCCTGCTGACGACTGGAGCTGCAGGGACAAAATTCTTTCACTTCCCACAGTAGGTGGGATGATGGATTTCAGCAGGGTATTTCTGACCGCAAAGCCAACGCCATGTTCCCTGGTTTCGTTTGGTCGGTCTGTGGAACTCCTTGCCACAGGATGTGGTGCTGGCGTCTAGCCTAGATGCCTTTAAAAGGGGATTGGACGAGTTTCTGGAGGAAAAATCCATTATGGGGTACAAGCCATGATGTGTATGCGCAACCTCCTGATTTTAGAAATGGGTTAAGTCAGAATGCCAGATGTAGGGGAGGGCACCAGGATGAGGTCTCTTGTTATCTGGTGTGCTCCCTGGGGCATTTGGTGGGCCGCTGTGAGATACAGGAAGCTGGACTAGATGGGCCTATGGCCTGATCCAGTGGGGCTGTTCTTATGTTCTTATGTTCTTATGTTGGTGGTTTTCCCTGCCAGAAAAATGGGAAATTTCTCTCCTTGACAGATCCGAAATCTGGCAGCCTAGTCTCTTGAAGGGCGACGATGTCCATCTGCAGTCTGCTCAGCTCCATGTCGATGACAGCTGTTTTGCGTGCGTCGTCTATTTCTTGCAGGTCATCAGAGAAGCCAGGTGTCATTGGTGTCAATGACAGGTGTCACCCCCCCCCATATTTCAATTCTTTCAACCAATACAGACATAAGAAAGAAATTATTTTAAAACATTACATTATACTTCGGAAGATAGCTTCTTTCTTATCCCTTATTACAATTTATGTAATAGTCCTCTTTCTCTTCTCCTTCCTCTTCTTCAACTTCTTGAGTATTATCTATTTTAAGTCTATGAAGTAACTTCTCAGCTTCAGATGGATTCCTAGCTTTCAAGAGTTTACCATCTTTAAAAATCAAAATAGTGGGATATCCCCAGGAAAATAGAATACCATTCTCATGTAATTTCTTAGCAAATGGTCTCATAAGTCTTCTTTCTTGAAGAGTTTCTGGTGATAAGTCAAGACGAAGAGTTACTCTCTGACCCTGAAGTTGTAAATCTTTGTTTTTCCTGAGTCTTCTCCAAACATAGCTCTGTATTTTCTCTCTTGAAAAAGCTATTATAATATCTCTTGGCTATCACCAGCATTTGGTTTTGATTTCAAGCTCCAATGAGCTTATTCAAGATCTTCTTTTATAGTTATTCCTAATTTTCTAAAAAATTCAATTATAGTTCTTTAGCCATAATATCCTCCATTACTTAGTTATTTGATTAGTTATTAGTTATTTGATTAGCCATTAGTTATTTGATTTTCCCCCCCTGTAAACCGCTTTGTGGACTTTTTGTTGAAAAGCGGTATATAAATACTGTTATTATTATTATTATTATTATTATTACTTCTGATAGCCTCAAATGTCTTCATTGTTGATGGACTGACAATAAAGCAACTCTTTTTCTTAATAATTGTATTTCTTTCTTGTTATTTTCACTTTTTTTTTACAGCATTATCTGCAGCTGTCCTTGCTATTTTTATGTCTTCTGATAATTGTTCGAAATTGTTTTATAACTCCTTGAGGTCTTGCCTATTATTTTTCTCCATATTAGTTATCAGTTCAGTCAGTTCTTTCATCTCACGCTTTGTCGCCATTTTGCTTGGCTATTTTGCTTCCTTATTTTGTATTCTTGAGAAAGAAGCTTTAAATATCTTAGAACACTCACCAAATCTTAACAGCTGCTTCTTACAGCTTTATCCTCCCTAAATTCATTCCTTTCATATTTCTCTTCCAGTTGTCTCGGTTGTAAATAAGTTTTAATTAAATTGCTTCCTAGAGGGCTGCGTGAAAGGCTTCTATCCTCCTTGGCACATGAGCAGAATCTCCTGCACAGCGAAAGTGGTGTGGCCCATTGCCTGTATACTGTCAGAGCTTCCCCCAGAGGCTGGTGGTTGATGGGGCCTGGGGAAGATGCAGCGTCACTACCAGGCCTTCCCTGTTGGTTCTGGGCTTCCCAGAGGCAGTGGGGGGGAACACTGCAGGGTACAAGGATTAGGCTTTGGGCTGGAAGAGGAAACTTTTCCAGTGCCTGTGTTAACTCCATCCTGGATTGGGCTGCTAGGCAGGCCAGGCCACATGCCCTTGGATCCTGTGGGTCACCCTGTGGTGCATTGGGTGCTCCTGGGGCTTAGCAGGCAACGGGTCCAGTGGACATATGCCACATTGCTGCCTCTGGTCATCATGGGCAGCCACCCCTATGAACAGGGGGTGGCAGAGGTCCATCTCAGCGTGTGACCTGTTCTGCCCATCCCCTCCACATTACGCTTACCCAGATACCAGCTGTACCTAGCCCTGGCTGCCATCCTACGCCCGCTTCCTCCATTGCCTATGAGGGGACCTGCTTCCGGGTCCCAGGCTAGATTGAGTTGCCTGTCGCCCTCCCCCCAAATGTGGCTGACAGCTCTGCTGATCTCCTAGGGGCTGGGCCTTGGATCAGCCCCCAGCACATCTGTCCCACCCTCCCATATCTGATTCCAGGGACTGGCCTCACCTGCAGTGACAACTTGTCCTCCTTTTCCAGGACATGTACACGCCTCCTTGCCGTATGTCCTGGACAGGAGCGTGACGGCCCTCCTTTTCTCCATAAGTGGACCCTTGTAGGCAGGGAATGCCTTTCATGTACTGAGTGAAGCTCCATTCCATTGCTTTAATGTCATGTTGCATGTACACAAACTGCATGACAGCCATATGCTGCCCATTGTGACATCCCCCTCCTCACGTCCTGCACTGTCTCTGCACGTCCCCCTTTCCAGGATGCCCTCCCCGGGTTTGCAGTTGGGACATCTGGTCGCTCTGGACTCGGTGTCCCTATCATGGAGCTCCAACCCTGCCCTGGATCTCTGTCAGGCCCACCCCCAGGCACTCACCTGTGTGCCGGCGGTCACGGTACTGTGGGCGGTCTGCACGGATCCACAGGTCCCGCAGCTCCCTGTAGAGGGGGGGGTACTGGCTGGGGGTACGGCGGGTGGTCCGGTGAGCCCGCTCTGTGTGGAAGGCCAGCTTGAGGGCCTTCCACTTCCCCCGCAGCTGGCTGGGCCTGCGCCCCAGTCCATGGGCACCCGTGGCCCTGGCAACCTCCCTCCAGGCCTCCCTTTTGGGGGCCGTGGTGCTTGCCATCAGGGTGGGCAGCAGTGGGTGGTTGCCCTCTGCCCTGAGAAGGGCTCCTGTGGCTGCTGGGGACCAGGGCTGCCGGTGACTGTGTGTCACAGCCATTTTGCGTGCCCTAAAGCGGCCCCATCGCAACGTTGCTGACGTCACCGCTCCGCCTGGCACTCGGGTGCTGCAGCTGCACCGTTTCTGTGTTGTGCATGTGCAAACAAGGGGCATGTGTTGTGCTTGCATGAACGGGGGAGTGTGCTCTTGTTAACTGCAATCCTATCCACAATTTCCTGGGGGTAGGCTCCATTGACATAAATAGGGCTTGCTTCCGAGTAGCCCTGGTTGGCCTTGCGCCCTGGGACAAGGGCTCCTCCACTGTGTTTGGAGGGCATGTGCATTGCACTCTGTTCAGGCCTGGGCACACCAGGTGGGTAGGTACTGCCACGCATCTGAAATGCCCATGGAATGTCCCTGCGGTAGCTCACCGCCTTCCAGTTGTACCGCTGTCACAATGGCGTCGCTGCTTGCTGGCGCCTGCTTGCACCCGTGCACATCCGGCGCTGGCTTCCTCCCGCCGGCGGGGCAGCTCTACCACTGGCGTTGGCTCTGCACAGGATTGGGCTCTGAATGAATGAAAGGGCTCAAATGTCCAGGATTTCTCCAAGCACCAACCTTGTTGGCATCCTTCAGTTTCGGAAGACTATGGTATCGCGCTCTGAATAGTGTCCTGGAACAGTGTCCTCTCCAGTGCGTGAAGCCTGGGTAAAGTAGGTATGGAGGATAGGCTGTTACCCTTGCAGCAAAACCCCCCTCTCCATGTCGCTGAAATGGTCCAATGCAAAGGCAGAAGCCAGTATGGTCGGTTCCAGCAGCATCGCAGGAGTTGCCAGAATGTGACTGTGTTCAGCCATGAACTGCCTCAGGGACTCCGGCTCCGGATTTTGCCTCAAGGTTGACTCCTGAAGGCTTTTCCATAACTGGATGTAGCCACAAGGCAGTGGAGGTCTGGGATCAGAGTTTTCCTTCTCTCAGATGAGCTGCTACCCAGTGACCATTTAGTCGCCTCTTACGACAAGTACAGTCAAACTGAGGGCCTATTCTTATCCCTAGCCCCCAGGGGACAAGCACCAACACAGCCCAAGAAGTAAAGCACACACTTAAATGGACCCCCATTCCCCCACCCCACAAGCACAACTCTGACTGTTTTTGGACAACTGGGCCAGAGGCTCTCAGGTGATCAGAGGCTGACTGCGGACTAGATAGAGGCTCGCCGCAGGCCGCATCTGGTCCACAGGCCTGGGTTTGGAGACCCCTGCTGTGGGGAAATTATTACATTTCCCTTATTGGAACATGAGGATCGTAGCCTGGATAACAAGATAGCGTAATGCAGAGAAGTTCCCTTTGCTTAAAGAGAAAACTGAGAAATATAACTTGCAATAAAATATAATGGCTTATTACAAAAGGACAAAGTAACATAATGCACATGGAGAAATGATATTTCTTGGTCCTAATGCTTGAGTCCAATGTAACAGCTTTCATGGTGGTTGCATGTGCAGAGTATTGGGTGCATCTGAGGAAATCAGAAAAAGGAAGGGTTGTAGGGAAGGATTTTAGGGGTCCCTGCTCTGCCAACTCCAGCTGCTAACTAAAGACAGGGAGAGAAGTGGATCAAAGGGGGGGGGAGAAGGGAAAGCGTTCCAGGCACAAGATAATTACCTGTCTTGTAGAGACAGTTGGGCGGGGAGAAAGAGTCCTATGGAGAGGACCCTCTGACACAACACCAATGTATTGGGCCATGGAGAGAGAGCATGTGAGAGGAAGCCCTCTCTACTAAGGAGTTGGGAGACAGTGCTGAGCCGGATGGTAGTTTGATTGCTAACACAAGGCTGGGTGCTTGGAGTATGTATACATTTGAATGGGGATCAGAGTTAACTAGCAGGGGGGAGGGGGAAGATGGCCACCAGTGCAGCTGCTCCTTCTAAGTGCTCAGGCTTTTAATTTACAAATATTGTTTTATCCTTATATTTCCGTTACTCCCCCATTCGCTTTTTTAAAGTTTACCTTTCTTCATGAGCTGAGTGAGATATTGAGAAGTTTTACAGCACAGTAAAAGTTCCTGAAGGGCATTATGTCGTCAGCTTCTTCAAAGAATAGGCCGACAGTGCCGACAAAGAAAAGACAGAGAACCAGCCTCGGCGACGACTGGGACTGATAAGAAAGGTGCCAAAAGGAAAAAGAAAAATCTAAATAATGCGGTAAAGGCCTCTCCTTCTATTGAGCCCTTTCTTTCACAGACTAAGTTACATTCCCCGCCCCCAAACCTTAAACAACAGTCTGAGGCTGCAAATGTTACCCCTCTCTGTTCTTTCTCTTTGGATTTATCAGCAGTATGTTTATCTGCCCCCGATAAGGAAGAAATTACCCAGAACACAGCTTCTGAGATGCCAGCATATCTTCTGTGGCGAAATTAAAAACATTGGGAGATGCCTGTTTAACTTCCGCTCAGACCTTTCTAACAATCTACGAACATTTTAACATATTAGAAGGACAACTGCAAATTGTTTTACAGGCATTGCAGCGGTTGGAAAACAAAATCCAAACTGGCAGCAGTTTTCATCCATGCCGGACCAGCTCCCTCTCAGCGCCACCCTCTCCTTTAAGAGTGAAGCCCAATAACAACTCACAACAGGAGAGGGGAAGTTTAATTACTACTGCTTGCAATACATGTCTGAGATCAATTCCCTCTGCTGTAGTTCTTAATATTCCTTATGGAGATGCTTTTCTGTGGTCTTCTAAACCCAGGACGGTTAAGGCTCTATCTCAACTGTTGAAGGTACAAGTGGATTTGTCTGCACTGAAGGAATTCTTCTTTTTGCCCTCCAGGAACTATACTAAAAGGCTCTATTTGGCTTTTAATTCGGAAGCAGTACCTAACCTTATTTTTAACGCTAGAATACATTTTCGGAATTTTAACATAATTATTCAGAGAACTTTTTTACAGGTTGGAAGCCAAACGCTTTTTAAATTTAATTCTCATAAGCCACCTATTTTAACTAAGGGACTGTCTTCTAGTTCTAGAATTAATGTCTCTTCTAGAACTCCCTCGAGTAGCACAGTGCATGGTGTCAATCGAATCCCTCTGGTGGTGGACCCTGTGGGTGCAGGTTCCATGCTCATGAAGTCTCAGCACATGGAGACTTCCTTCTGCCTCCAATCGGACTTCCCGAATCACCCCCCTTCTGATGTTTCAAGAATGTTCCCCTGGGATGATCCTCTTCTAGTTCCAAATTCATCACTTTTAATTAAACCTCTGATGCCTAGCATAGCTGAAAGGCCGCTTTTTATGCCTCCTTTGTCCAATCCAATCTCCGAACAATCGACCAACTCCTTGGGCCCAAATCTACAATCAGAGAAGATCAGTGCGTATTCTACTAGAATTGGTTTGGAAAATTCACATACTAATGCACCCTGGGAGCTTGAGATACAGCAGAGTGAGCATCCCCTTTCCTCGGAGACTACTGTGTGTCAGTCTTTGCCAATTGTAACACCTTTGCCCATACTTGACTTGGATGCTTGTCCCAAGGCATCTTTTCATCGATCTCCACCTAAACAACCTTGTTGCCCAACTCTTTTAGTGCAGAAGGAAGTACTTGGCGATTTTAACTTGTCTATTAAGAAGTTGGATCCAGCTGGAAGTTGTCCCGACTTAGCAACAACCAACTCCAGCTGGCCTCTCAATTGTCCTGCTACGCCCCTGGGGAACTCTCACTCTTCTCAACTGTGACTAAGGCAACTTTCGACTGACAGCTATCCCTTTCATAGCCTTGCTGTTGCTACACATTTATCTAACCAGGTAAAGTTGGTCTCCTGGAACATTGCGGGTTGGAAACGAAAGAGTCTTGACAAGGAATTCCTAGCCTATTTAACATCTTTTGACATCATACTCCTGCAAGAAACGTGGGCAACGGAACCAATCCTTCTTGGCGATTACCAAACTTTCCATCTGCCAGCCTATAGACTTAATAAGATGGGCCGCGCTCAAGCGGGCTTGGCAACATTAATTAACCCGCTCTTGTCAGCGACCCTTGTGGAGGCATCAAAAAATCTATGCAACTTATTAATCATCAAATTGGATATTCAACAACGGACATTTCTGGTTTTTAACGTCTATTTACCCCCCTGCCAAAACAGCTCACAGCAAGCTTGGAATTTTCTTTCCGAACAATGCAACACGGCGTGCAGTATTTATCCCAATGCTACAGTAATCCTTGGTGCAGATTTCAACTCGAGTTGGGGACGGTATTGAGATCTTCCACAAGATGGCCTGTGAGGACTGTGAACCTTTTATCTCTACCCATGGACATTTAGTGAGATTTTCCAAAGATACCTGTTTCAATGATGCCGGGATTTCTCTGGCAAACTTTAGCCTTCAGTTTAATTTGATTTGGCTTAATGGATTGTGTAATTTTTCAGGGGCTTCGGAATTTACTCATGTTTCACCAGCAGGTACTTGTATTGGCAACCTTCAGTCTCAAAAGACTATGGTATCGCGCTCTGAAAGGTGGTTCTGGAACAGCGTCTAGTGTGGCTGAAAAGGCCAATCCGGGAATGACAATCCCTTCCACAGCGGGAGCAAGTGCAGTCTGTCCCTGGTCTGTCTCCCTGGCTATGGGCCTTCCTTCTTTGCCTCTTAGCCTCAGACTGTTGGCAAAGTGTCTCTTCAAACTGGGAAAGGCCATGCTGCACAGCCTGCCTCCAAGCGGGCCGCTCAGAGGCCAGGGTTTCCCACTTGTTGAGGTCCATCCCTAAGGCCTTCAGATCCCTCTTGCAGATGTCCTTGTATTGCAGCTGTGGTCTACCTGTAGGGCGCTTTCCTTGCATGAGTTCTCCATAGAGGAGATCCTTTGGGATCCAGCCATCATCCATTCTCACGACATGACCGAACCAACGCAGGCGTCTCTGTTTCAGCAGTGAATACATGCTAGGGATTCCAGCACGTTCCAGGACTGTGTTGTTTGGAACTTTGTCCTGCCAGGTGATGCCGAGGATGCGTCGGAGGCAGCGCATGTGGAAAGCGCTCAGTTTCCTCTCCTGTTGTGAGCGAAGAGTCCAGGACTCGCTGCAGTACAGAAGTGTACTCAGGACGCAAGCTCTGTAGACCTGGATCTTGGTATGTTCCATCAGCTTCTTGTTGGACCAGACTCTCTTTATGAGTCTGGAAAACGTGGTAGCTGCTTTACCGATGCGCTTGTTTAGCTCGGGATCGAGAGAAAGAGTTCGGAGATCGTTGAGCCAAGGTACACAAAGTCATGGACAACCTCCAGTTCATGCTCAGAGATTGTAATGCAGGGAGGTGAGTCCACATCCTGAACCATGACCTGTGTTTTCTTCAGGCTGATTGTCAGTCCAAAATCTTGGCAGGCCTTGCTAAAACGATCCATGAGCTGCTGGAGATCTTTGGCAGAGTGGGTAGTGACAGCTGCATCATCGGCAAAGAGGAAGTCACGCAGACATTTCAGCTGGACTTTGGATTTTGCTCTCAATCTGGAGAGGTTGAAGAGCTTTCCGTCTGATCTGGTCCGGAGATAGATGCCTTCTGTTGCAGTTCCAAAGGCATGCTTCAGCAGGACAGCGAAGAAAATCCCAAACAAGGTTGGCGCAAGAACACATCCCTGCTTCACTCCACTTCGGATGTCAAAAGGGTCTGATGTGGAGTCATCGAAGACAACAGTGCCCTTCATGTCCTTGTGGAAAGATCTGATGATGCTGAGGAGCCTGGGTGGACATCCAATCTCGGGGAGAATCTTGAAGAGGCCGTCCCTGCTGACCAGGTCGAAAGCCTTCATGAGATCTATGAAGGCTATAAAGAGTGGCTGTGGTTGTTCCCTGCATTTCTCCTGCAGTTGTCTAAGGGAGAATACCATATCAGTGGTGGACCTGTTGGCTCGGAATCCACACTGCAATTCTGGATAGACGCTCTCTGCAAGTACCTGGAGCCTCTTTAGTGCAACTCGGGCAAGCAGCTTTCCTACAACGCTAAGGAGAGAGATGCCGCGGTAGTTGTTGCAGTCACCCCTGTCACCTTTGTTCTTGTACAGCGTGATGATGTTTGCATCCCTCATGTCTTGAGGTACTCCACCTTCTCTCCAGCAGAGACAGAGGATTTCATGCAGCTCAGTGACTATGATCTCTTTGCAGCATTTTAGGACTTCAGCAGGGATGCTGTCTTTTCCAGGTGCCTTGCCAAAGGCATGGGAGTCCAGGGCCACGTGAAGTTCTTCTAGGGTTGGTTCACTGTCAAGCTCTTCCAGCACAGGCAGGCACTCAATGTTGTTCAGTGCTTCTTCGGTGACTACATTTTCTCTGGAATATAGCTCAGAGTAGTGCTGCACCCAGCGTTCCATCTGCTGTGCCCGATCCTGGATGACCTCGCCTGTGGCAGACTTCAGAGGGGCAATTTTCCTCTGTGTTGGACCTAGGGCCTGCTTGATAACCCCTCTGCAAACTTCCCTTTGCCTCCTTCCTGCTCAGCTTCTGCAGTCCCTCCCTCTCCCCCCCCCCCTCTGCAGCAGGTACTAGTGTCATCGATTATGTTTTAATTTCGGCTTCTTTTTTGCTTTTTGTTTCCATCTTTAAAGTCGATGACTTTAAACTGAGTGATCATTTGCCCCTATGTACTTTTTTTAGCAGTGAATACATGCTAGGGATTCCAGCACGTTCCAGGACTGTGTTGTTTGGAACTTTGTCCTTGGCTTGGTCATGTCGTGAGAATGGATGATGGCCGGATCCCAAAGGATCTCTATGGAGAACTCGTGCAAGGAAAGCGCCCTACAGGTAGACCACAGCTGCGATACAAGGACATCTGCAAGAGGGATCTGAAGGCCTTAGGGATGGACCTCAACAAGTGGGAAACCCTGGCCTCTGAGCGGCCCGCTTGGAGGCAGGCTGTGCAGCATGGCCTTTCCCAGTTTGAAGAGACACTTTGCCAACAGTCTGAGGCTAAGAGGCAAAGAAGGAAGGCCCATAGCCAGGGAGACAGACCAGGGACAGACTGCACTTGCTCCCGGTGTGGAAGGGATTGTCACTCTCGGATTGGCCTTTTCAGCCACACTAGACGCTGTGCCAGAACCACCTTTCGGAGCGCGATACCATAGTCTTTCGAGACTGAAGGTTGCCAATACAGTAATACTTTTTTTAACATAGACTTACCTCGCATAGCTCCTCCATTGCGTGCTAGGAATAGTCTCACCTGTTTAGCAAAAATTAGATGGAACAATTCCACCCTCTCTGAAATCCAGTCATTATTGAATAACTCATGTGGTAAGATCTTGAGGGAACATGTCCTGACCCTAACAGAGCCTGAATCTATAGTATCTGCCTTTGAATCTCTAATGAACCATATTTTTATAAATGTTGCTAATCCAACGGTCGAGGCCAAAGGCAGGACTAGTAATGACTATTCAGGATGGTATGATCAGGACTGCAAACGAGCTAAGGCTTATGCTAGGGAGTGTTTTGGAAACTTTAGAGCTAGCAATTCCAAGGAAGATTTGAAAATCTATTTTACAGCTATTGCTTCCCTGAAGGATTTGACCCAGTCCAAGCGGCATGAGTTCATTAAAAAGTCCTGGGATAGACTGATTCAAGTTACTGCTAGTAACAACCATAAGGCATTTTGGCACATTGTCTCTAGATCTTCCAATGAAGGTACAGGCAAATTTAATCTAATTTCTAGCCATTCTTGGCGCCACCATTTCTCAGACTTGTTTTTTGATCCGGCAGTTGTCGGTAGCGGGGACCCAGAGATTTCTTTCTCAAATTTTGAGGCTTGGCCTGACGTGTCTGAAGGGGAAATTCTTGATTTAATTGTAGCTCTAAAGCCGGGCAAGGCCCCGGGGCCTGATGCCATTCCTACCAACTGGCTCAAAGAAGATCCTTCATTCTGGATGTCTATTCTGGCCCTGCTCTTTTCAGCCATCAATGCTTCTGGTCGATTTCCCAAAGTCTGGCTTAAAGCCATAGTGATCCCCATTTTTAAAAAAGGTGATCCCTGCAAGCCGGACAATTTTAGCTTAATTTCTGTAATTGGTAAGCTGTACGCAAAACTTCTCCTTCAGCACCTTAATCAATGGATTACCCATTCTAACATCTTGGGAATAGAACAAATAGGCTTTAGACAGGGTAAATCCACCCTGGATCATGCCCTCATTCTCCAACATTTAGCGCACAAACATTCCACCCAAATGAAATCAAAACTCTGTTGCATTTTTAGACCTCAAAGGGGCTTTTGATAATGTGAGCAGAAATCTTTTATGGATAAAACTAGCTCGTATGGGGCTAGATCCTAAACTGCTTGCTCTTATCCGGGGTTTATATTCAAATACAACTGCCCAAGTTAGATACTCCCCGAGAGGTAATTGCACTGATGAATTTCTCACCAACAAGGGGGTGAAGCAGGGTTGTGTGTTGGCTCCTACACTGTTTAATCTCTTTTTAAACGACCTGGCTCCTGCTCTAGCCACTGTTGACGGTCACCCTCCTAGATTGAGGAACTTGCAGGTCCCAATTTTATTATATGCTGATGATGCGGTTATTTTATCTCGTTCTAGCTTGAGGTTGAAACGCTTGATTAGGAAATGTGTTGAATTCTTTTGCTCTAATGAGTTACAAATTAATTATACCAAGTCAAAAATTGTAGTTTTTGAAAGGTCCTGGAGACCAAGAGAGTGGAGATTTAATGGACAAACTGTAGAACAGGTTAGGACATTCAAATACCTGGGCATTCTTTTTTTGCATAATTTAGCATGGACGTGCCATCGTTATATGGCTCGCTCCCTTGCTAAAGCCTCTTCGCAAGCCATTGTTAAATTTTTCCATAGCAAAGGTGGCTCGTATATTCCAGTGGCACTGAAGGTCTTTAATGCGAAATGCTCCCCCCAACTTCTATACGGGGTGCCACTCTGGAGCCAATCGTTTAATAGCTCACTGGAGCAGATTCAGTCAGTCTTTTTAAGAAGCATACTAGGTTTGCCCCGGTGTGTTTCTTATGAGGTGCTCTGTATAGAATCAGGTCAAATCCAACTTGAAACTCTGGCGTGGATTAGAGCGACTAAATATTGGCTTAAAATTCTCTACAACACTGATTCCAACACTCTTCTATTCCATCTTCTTGATGACCCTTACTTTACAGATAAATTTTGGAGTACAAAAATAAAACAACTGGGAGTCGAGCCTGATTTACTTGGCCAGTTGTCACAAGACGAGACATTTAGGCTCATCAAAGAGAGACTCCTGGATATTCATACTTCCAATATTTTATCTGCTGCCAACAAAGTCTGCTCACCATTACACTTTCATTTACCGGTCAGAGTAGGGGAAATTCCCAACTATTTATAAACTTTGGAATGTCCAAAAACTAGAAGGGCCTTTTCTATGGCCCGTAGTAATTCCATTCCATCTGCTGTCCTTTGGGGCAGATTCAATGGTACTCCTCCACATGAGAGAATTTGTCCATGTTCTCAGCGTGCTGTAGAAACTTTAGTCCATCTTTCTTCTTTTCCATTGTCCGCTTCATTATGAGGCCAGGAGGAAATGTCCAGCTCTCCAACCCTAACTCAATTTTTTCTTGGAGGATTCTGCTATATTGCAAGCCTTATTAGCTTCCACTGACCCTAACACCATTTCCCAGATAGCCACATTTATCTCGCAAATTGTGGCGTCTAATCTGAAGCGTGCGCCCATTTCTTTAAAGTCTCTGAATTTCGGGAGTTAATTGCAAGTTGGTGTGTTATAAGCAAACATTTTTTTTTTCATTAGCTATGAAAGTGTTTAAAGATCTTTTAACTGTATGCCAATAAAGGTACTGAAACTGAATGGGGATCAGTGATCAGCAAAATTCAATGGGGTTGATGGTTGGCTTCCTAGAACTTAGCAATGACTGTGGAAAACAAGTACAATGAAATGAATCAGTAACTGAATTTCAACACCAAAATCATGGAAGGCAGTTCAAGTAATGTAGGAGACGCTTAAACAGTGATTGGATTAAGACACAAGACTTCCTCCCATAATGTGTGATGATGGGGGGTGGGGGATTATGTACCATGAGCTTGTGGCTTGACCAAAATCCTGGAAATGTGGCCTGTATGCTGGGAGAACAGTTTGGCTCGCATGATATTATTGTCGATAATAGCATAACCAGATGTAGAGAGAGAAAATCACAGCTAAAAGGCAAAAAGGGGGATTTTCACATAACACTCTCTCCTTGGACACAGTCAGCTCAACCCCACAGGATCCAAGTTAACTCCAGGATGGAGCTCTCACACACAGGAAATGTTTCCTCTTCCATCCTAAAGCCTAATCCAGCATCTTCAACCCTGCGGTGTCAGTTCCTGTCTCCCCACTGCCTCTGGGAAGCCCAGAACCAACAGGGAAGGCCTTTTTGAGACACTGCATCTTCCCCAGGTCCCATCAACCACCAGTCTCTGGGGGAAGCTCTGACAGTATACAGGCAATGGGGCACACCACTTTCACTGTGCTCTGCAGGGTGGGTTCTTCTTCAACAAAAGGGACCTCGGAGCTCAAGTCGGGAAGGGGTCACACATTCCTCTCAACCTCAGGGCAGAACTTTCCCTTGTCACAGGGGCTACCTGTCCATCTGGGGAGGGCTGCAGATGGATCCCTCAGCCAGCTCAGGGTTTTAAGAAGCCTGCCAGCAGCTCCCCCTTGGTGCCCCCAGCCCCTGATCTCCTGTCCCCTTCTCCAAATGCCCCCTCATGCCCTTGTCCTTCTGCTTTCCAAGCTTAGCTGTTCCTCCCTCCCAGCCTCCGTTTCTGCCAGTGATGGGGAGCTTGTTACAAGGATCTCCTTGGCAAGTTGGAAGGACTTGTCTTGTCACTGCCCTCCTTGGTGTCCGTTGGGCCAGATAAGACCAGGGCTGGACAACTAACCTCACCAAAATAATGGCAGGGCCTCCCTGGAAAAGCTCCCCCTCAGGATTCCGTCACACCGGCTGGCTCCAGAATAAGAGGCACTGGTCCTTCAAGAGGAGGCTTCCTCTTCTGCCCACCCAGAGTGACTGGCCAGTGTCTTGAGACCCAGCCCACCTGTCCCACTGCAGGAGCCGACTGGGACCTTGGACTGGGAGGCAAAGCAGCAGAGGGCTTGCCCTGGTGCTGGCTGGATCTCAAGGGTCTGTGGAAACCAGGCCCCACTCTGGGCATGCCTCTTCTTTCCTTGGGACTTTGCCCAATTCCTCCCTCCCCTTGGCTGGGCCCTTTCTCCTAATGCCACTGGTCTCTCCTTTCACACACTCTTGTCCCTGAGAGTTGTCGAATCCCCTTCTCCTGTGTCTCTCCCTCCACCCCCTGCCCTCCACAGGTGCCCCTGCCCCCACTTCTACATCCTACTGTTTCTTCTCTGCTTCTCCATCTCTCTTCTCCTGTCTCTGCCCTGCTGTTCCGCATTCCACCTTTCTCTGATCTCCCAATCCCCCTCATTCCTTCCTCCCTTTGCCCAGCAAGGACAGACAGCACTGCCAGGTGCCATCACCCCATTGTTTGCCATTGCCTCTCCTCCATGGTGCTATAGTGTCAGTCAGTCAGTCAGTCAGTCAGTCAGTCAAAGCTTCATTGGCATAAAATACAGAGTGAGTCAGTCAATCAATCTTAATTACCGTCACAGACCAGAGTAAAAACAAAATCTATAGTGCCACTACATGAATTATATAACATTCAGATGGATTAAAACTACGATTTCAATCCTGAAATAAGATATCAAAATTAGATATAAACTTAAAGATAAAAAGCAAACTAACGAGGTGCAGACAATTCAGAGAGACTAAAACACTCTCATTGTTGGACTAGAGTCAGAACTAAAAATAAACTTATTAAAACAGAAAATCAGCCCCCTTCTAAGTAAGTTACTCCAATTTAAGGTGCTAGTCTAGAATTCTAGTTTGTCATGCGTTGCACCGTCAGTTTCAGCTCCACCATCTTTGTCCAAGTATACTGCAGTCATTCTGTAAGATTTGGGGAGCATGGCCAGCTGGGCAGAAAGGCCATCTTAGTCCATCTAACATGATCTTAGTTTTCTGAATTGATCAAGAGCTGGTTCTCCTTGCAGAACAGCACCAGAGATCTCAAGGCTCTTCTAAGGCCAACGGGAGTCCTTGAGAGGATTACAGCATCATCTGCATATCCCGGTGGCTCAAGGAGGGACAGCTCACATGGTGCACCAACCCACCTATGGCAACACTCTTTCCAAGTAGTACAAAGAGTCTTTGTGTGGATTTTTTGATGTAAACAGAGGTTGTGCTCTGATCGAAGCTCATTCGACGCCCAAAGCATTGAGGAGATCTCTATCCTGTGTATAAAACCTTGATGTGCCTTAAAGCTTCACCTGTGGAAGACTCTTTCACCACACACTAAACACTTCAAAGCTTTCTCTCCAGTGTGAATTTGTTCATGAGAAGAAAGGCATAGGTAGACCCTGAGGCTTTTTCTGCACTCAAGGAACTTCTATGGTTTATCTGTCAGCTTGAGTTCTGAGTGATGCAGAACCAAAGCTTACATGTTGGTTCAGGGAGCAGGTGCAGAGCAATGATTCAGCAGAATCAGCAAGCACCTGGGACAGGCACACCCTGGGTGTGACCAAGCCAAATACTGATTGGCTGAGCTGACTATATGAGGGTAGTCAGGAGGAGCCTCAAGTGCAGCAGTAGGGGAGTTGATGGAGTAACTGTGAGACTGCTGCCAGTGACTGAAGAGGCTGGATACTGTATGTATGAGATATTACTGACTTATGGACTGAACCTTTGACTGTGTATTATTGGAACTGATTTGGATTTGTTATACTGGAACTGACTGCTCTCCGTGCTGACTCTTGGAATGTTAAATGACTACTCTATATGTGATATCCCTTGACCAATACAACTGCTGAAAGTAACCTGCTGTAGCTGAAGTGTTGTTCTTGCAACCTGCTCATATTGGGACAAGACTGGGAACCTACACCAATCCTCTTATAATTTTATACAAGCCCCCCTTAAAACCTTAACATTTTCCTCTGTGTGGCATCTCAGATGCAGTCAGTTGTGAGCTCTGACTGAAGCTCTTTCCACACTCCAAGAATGTATATGGTTTCTCACCTGTGTGGGTATTTGATGCACAGTCAGGCTTGAGTTCACACTGAAGCTCTTTCCACATTCAAAGCATGTTTATGGTTTCTCCCCAGTGTGGGTTCTCAGATGCAGAGTCAGATGTGAGCTCTGACTGAAGCTCTTTCCGTATTGGCAACCTTCAGTCTCGAAAGACTATGGTATCGCACTCTGAAAGGTGGTTCTGGCACAGCGTCTAGTGTGGCTGAAAAGGCCAATCCGGGAGTGACAATCCCTTCCACACTGGGAGCAAGTGCAGTCTGTCTCTGGTCTGTCTCCCTGGCTATGGGCCTTCCTTCTTTGCCTCTTAGCCTCAGACTGTTAGCCAAGTGTCTCTTCAAACTGGGAAAGGCCATGCTGCACAGCCTGCCTCCAAGCAGGCCACTCAGAGGCCAGGGTTTCCCACTTGTTGAGGTCCATCCCTAAGGCCTTCAGATCCCTCTTGCAGATGTCCTTGTATCGCAGCCGTGGTCTACCTGTAGGGCGCTTTCCTTGCACAAGTTCACCATAGAGGAGATCCTTTGGGATCCGCCCATCATCCATTCTCACGACATGACTGAGCCAACGCAGGCGCCTCTGCTTCAGCAGTGCATACATGCTAGGGATTCCAGCACGTTCCAGGACTGTGTTGTTAGGAACTTTGTCCTGCCAGGTGATGCCGAGAATGCGTCGGAGGCAGCGCATGTGGAAAGCGTTCAGTTTCCTCTCCTGTTGTGAGTGGAGAGTCCATGACTCGCTGCAGAACAGAAGTGTACTCAGGACGCAAGCTCTGTAGACCTGGATCTTGATATGTTCCATCAGCTTCTTGTTGGACCAGACTCTCTTTGTGAGTCTGGAAAACGTGGTAGCTGCTTTACTGATGCGTTTGTTTAGCTCGGTATCGAGAGAAAGAGTGTCGGAGATCGTTGAGCCAAGGTACACAAAGTCATGGACAACCTCCAGTTCATGCGCAGAGATTGTAATGCAGGGAGGTGAGTCCACATCCTGAACCATGACCTGTGTTTTCTTCAGGCTGATTGTCAGTCCAAAATCTTGGCAGGCCTTGCTAAAACGATCCATGAGCTGCTGGAGATCTTTGGCAGAATGGGTAGTGACAGCTGCATCGTCGGCAAAGAGGAAGTCACGGAGACATTTCAGCTGGACTTTGGACTTTGCTCTCAGTCCGGAGAGGTTGAAGAGCTTTCCATCTGATCTGGTCCGGAGATAGATGCCTTCTGTTGCAGTTCCAAAGGCGTGCTTCAGCAGGACAGCGAAGAAAATCCCAAACAAGGTTGGTGCAAGTACACAACCCTGCTTCACGCCGATTCGGATGTCAAAGGGGTCTGATGTGGAGCCATTGAAGACAACAGTGCCCTTCATGTCCTTGTGAAAAGATTTCCACATTCAAAGCATTTATATGGTTTCACACCTGTGTGGGTTTTTCAATGCAAAGTCAGGTTTGAGGTCACATGAAAACACTTCCCACATTCTAAGCATTTATATGGTTTCTCCCCTGTGGGTTCTTTGATGTGAAGTCATTTGTGAGCTGCAGCTGAAACTCATTCTACACTCCAAGCATGTATAGGGTTTCTCCCCTGTGTGGGTTCTTTGATGCAAAGTCAGGCTTGAGCTCTGACTGAAGCTCTTTCCACATTCAAAGCATTTATATGGTTTCTCCCCTGTGTGGGTTCTTTGATGCCGAGTCAGGTGTGAGCTGCAGCTGAAACTCACTCCACACTCCAAGCATTGATATGGTTTCTCCCCTGTGTGTGTTCTTTGATGCAAAGTCAGGCTTGAGCTCTGACTGAAGCTCTTTCCACATTCAAAGCATTTATATGGTTTCTCACCTGTGTGGGTTCTTTGATGGGTGGTGAGGTTTGCTTGCTGACTAAAACACTTCACACACTCCAAGCATTTATATGTTTTCTTCCTTGTGTGGGTTCTTTGATGTTTAGTGAGGTCTCCACTTGCACTAAAGCTCTTTCCGCACTCCAAGCATTTATATGGTTTCTCCCCTGTGTGGGTTCTTTGATGCTTAGTGAGGAGTGAACTCTCGCTGAAGCTCTTTCCACATTCAAAGCATGTATATGGTTTCTCCCCTGTGTGGGTTCTTTGATGTGAAGTCAGGCTTGAGCTCTGACT
The DNA here is from genome assembly GCF_035046505.1 of Tiliqua scincoides. Classification (NCBI taxonomy): domain Eukaryota; kingdom Metazoa; phylum Chordata; class Lepidosauria; order Squamata; family Scincidae; genus Tiliqua; species Tiliqua scincoides. The sequence goes on from NC_089822.1 coordinate 268,227,224, forward strand.
GAAGCTCTTTCCACACTCCAAGCATTCATATGGTTTCTCCCCTGTGTGGGTTCTTTGATGCATAGTGAGGTGTGAATTTATCCTGAAGCTTTTTCCACATTCTAAGCATTTAAATGGTTTCTCCCCTTTGTGGGTTCTTTGATGTGAAGTCAGGTTTGAGCTCCAGCTGAAACTCATTCCACACTCCAAGCATTTATATGGTTTCTCCCCTGTGTGGGTTCTTAGATGGTAAGTGAAGTGTGCTTGCTGAATAAAATGCCTCCCACATTCTAAGCATTTATATGGTTTCTCACCTGTGTGGGTTCTTTGATGGTTAGTGAGGCTTGCTTGCTGACTAAAACCCTTCCCACATTCTAAGCATTTATGTGGTTTCTCACCTGTGTGGGTTCTTTGATGGGTGGTGAGGTTTGCTTGCTGACTAAAACACTTCCCACATTCTAAGCATTTATATGGCTTCTCTCCAGTGTGGGTTCTTTGATGTTTTGTAAGGTTTGATTTACTGTTGAAGGTCTTTCCACACTGAGGGCATTTTTCCTTCCTCTTTTCAGTTTCTTTCTGTGGACTGACTGGGAGGATGTTCAAATTGCCACCCTGACAAGCACCAGATTTATTTCTCCCTTTCTGTGTCTGGTTTCCCTCCTGCTTCCTTGATCTTTCTTGATGCACAGTTCTCTCCCTTGTGTGGCTCCTTTCACGGAAAGGAAGATGTGTGCTTGTGCTGGTAGTTTCCTCATGCAAAGGACAAATCTCACTTCTCCTTACTTTGGAATGTTCCTCTTCGATCGGGAGTTTACGGAGACAAACAAAAAGTTTTCTCCTCCAGGCAGGCGTCTGTCTTCCCTCCTCCCTCCCTGATCCATCTTGCTTTCTAAAAGTCCCTTCCTCTACCTCAAGCATGGTAATGTCCGATGACATCCCACAAGGCTCCCTCAGATCCTCATTGACTTGTCCACAGGTTCCTGGAATGGAGCCAAAATCCTGATTAGCAGTGGACATGTTGAGGAGGGGTGGCCATTTATGTCAAAGAAGGGGTAGAATCTAGCAGAGTTGAGATGGAAGGCGGGTCTGCCTCCACCATAGAATTACTGTGGAGGCTAGAATAAACTAGCAGGCCCAAGTGGGGTAATAGTGGGGAAGGAGGTGTAATTGTCCTCCAGGCCAGAAACCAGAAGGGGACCTTGAAATGAGGAAACAGATCAGGGAGGTGTCAAGGAGGGTCAGGGTTTTAATCATGGGGGACTTCAATTATCCTCATATCAACTGGGTCTATTTGTGCTCTGGTTAGGAAAGAGAGATGGGATTCCTTGACATGCTAAATGACTGCCTTAGAGTAGCTAGTCATGGAGGCCACTGGAAGGCAGGTGACTCTGGATTTCAGACTGTGTGGAACTCTGGACTTGGCTAAAGATGTCAATGTTGGTGAGCCATTGGGGAACAGTGACCATGCTGCGATCCATTTTGACATGCATGTCGGGGGATGATTTCCATGCAAATCTGACACAAAAACTCTTGACTTCCGATGGGCAAAGTTTCCTCAGATGAGGAGGCTGGTTAGAAGGAGGTTGAAAGGAAAGGTAAAGAGACTCCAATCCCTCCAGAGTGCATGGAGGCTACTTACAACAAAAGTAATACAGGCCCAGGAGATCTTTCTTGATGCGCAGTTCTCTCCCTTGTGTGGCTCCTTTCATGTGTGCTTGTGCTGGTAGTTTCCTCATGCAAAGGACACATCTCACACGCCCTTAATTTGGAATGTTCCTCTTTGATTGGGCGTTCATGGAGAGAAACGTGTTTAGTTCTCCAGGAAGTGGTCTGTCTTCCCTCCTCCCTAACCAGATCCATCTTACTTTATAAAAGTCTCTTCCTCTACCTCCAGCATGGTAATGTCTGATGACATCCCACAAGACTCCCTCAGATTCTCATTGGCTTGTCCACCATTTCCTGGATTGGAGAGAGAATACTGATTAGCAGTGGACGTGTTGAGGAGGGGTGGCCATTTATGTCAAAGAAGGGGTAGAATCTATCAGAGTTGAGATGGAAGGCAGGTCTGCCTCCACCATAGAATTACTGTGGGTTAAACTAGCAGGCCCAAATGGGCTAATAGTGGGGGCATGTAATTGTCCTCTGGGCCAGAAACCAGAAGGGGATCTTGAATTGAGGAAAAAGATCAGGGAGGTTTCAAGGAGGGACAGGGTTGTAATCATGGGGGACTTCAATTATCCTCATATCGACTGGGTTAATTTGTGCTCTGGTCATGAAAGAGGGATGGGATTCCTTGACATGTTAAAATATTGCCTTACAGCAGCTAGTCATGGAGCCCACTGGAAGGCAGGTGACTCTGGATTTCATACTGTGTGGAACTCAGGATTTGACTAGAGATGTCAGTGTTGGTGAGCCATTGTGGAACAGTGACATGCTGCAATCTGTTTCGACATGCATGTCAGGGAAAGAGTGCCAAGAAAATCTGACAGAAAAACTCTTGACTTCTGATGGGCAGAGTTTCCTCAAATGAGGAGGTTGGTTAGAAGGAGGTTGAAAGGAAAGGTAAAGAGAGTCGAATTCCTCCAGAGTACATGGTGGCTGCTTAAAACAACAGTAATAGAGGCCCAGGAGAACTGTGTACCGCAAAGGAAGAAGGACTCCACTAAGTCCAGGAGGTGCCCGCATGGCTATCGAGCCAAGTTAGAGAGGCCGTAAAGGGCAAGGAAGCCCTTCCATCAATGAAAGTCTTGCCCTAATGAGGAGAATAAAAAGGAACATAAACTGTGGCAAAAGAAATGTAGGAAGGTGATAAGGAGTCTAAGAGAGACTATGAGGAACATACGGCCAGCAGCATGAAGGGGAATAATAAAAGCTTCTTCAAATATGTCAGAAGCAGGACACCTGCCAGAGAAGCGGTTGGGCCTCTGGATGGGGAGGGAGGGAAAGGGGTGATAAAAGCAGACTTGGAGATGGCAGAGAAATTAAATGAGTTCTCTGCATCTGTCTTCACGGCAGAAGACCTCGGGCAGATACCACTGCCCGAACTGCCCCCCCCCCCCGACAAAGGAATTAACAGCCCAATCCTATCCACACTTTCCTGGTAGTAAACCTCACCAACTCTGATGAGACTTACTTCTGAGTAGACACGCATGTCTTTGTTGGGAGTTGTGAGGGTAAACAGAATGCCAGATGCAGGGGAGTTCCAGCAAGATGCAAGTATTTTATGTGCTCCCTGAGAAATCTGGTGGGCCACTGTGAGATGCAGGAAGCCGAACTAGATGGGCCCTGGGCCTGATCCAGCGAGGCTCTTCTTATGTTCTTATTGTAATAGAGAAGTAGAATCTCTAAAGCATCTAGAGATGTGAACTCAGAAGTAAACACCACTGGATGCTGTGGCACTGACTGACCCCCTTGAAAGGGATGCACAGGATCACACTCTGCTCAGAGACCAACTCTCAATGAGCTGTTGTGCAGAAGGAGCACAATCGTGGCTCTTTGGCCTGTTGCAACCTGACCTGGGATGGAGGCAGCTTGGATAGTCCTGGTGCACGTTGTATCTGTGGAGAAGTCCCAAGAGGAGGGCATCCCTGTACTCTTGCAGGCTTATCAGCATCTTTAATGTCATCATATGAATGCTAAAACATGGCTATTTGGTGCTGTGGGGTCTCCTGTGAACAGTTTCATTCTTAAATGGCATAAAGATGCTACTGAGCTCAACTGCACTGCAAGGTCAGGAGCGGATTTCAACAGGCCGCGTCTCGCATTATCTCGCATTCTGCTGCCTTTGGGACAGTGAAGCCTTGTCCCCAACCAAGCAAATGAGCAGAGGAAGAACAGGGGAAAAAAGACGTCCAGGCCAAATCTATCTGGGCATTTCAGAACCAGCTACTCCAGTGCACTCTCTCCCAAAGCCCAGCTCTTGACATTCCTGCTCACGGGAGCATAGCAAAAATGGCAGGGTGGAGTGATTTGTTCTGATCTACTGTCAAACCCCAGCAGCCACTACGGGTCTACTGTGAACTGGACCAGCTCAATTGCTGGCACAGATCCAAGTAGATCCATGCAGAGCTTTCAGGAGCAGGAGAGGGGAAAGGATCTGCTGGCAGTGACCTCTGTGGCATCACCTCTCACCTTCCTGACCGCATGTGGACCAGGGAAACCCCAGAAAGGGTCAGAGGGTCCCGATCCTGGGGGGGGGAAACGACCCCTCACTCAGGAATACAGACTAGGTCCATGGAAGGAGCAAAGGCAGTCTGCCCAATTCACCCCGAAGGACTCAACACAGGGGCCCTACGACTCCTCAAACGGACAACAGGAGGGGTAGATTATGGCAGAACAAGGGAAGGGGAGCCTGCAGCACCCTAGCCCCTTCCCAGACGAGCCACCCTACGTGAGACAGCCCTCTGGGGCCCCAGGAATTCCTTTCAGCGGTGGGACCCAATCAATTTATTGGGGCAATTCCTGTCCTCTGACACTGAACAGGCAGAGTTCTTGTTAAAGGACTGGTGTCTCCTGGTCCTGTGCTGTAATAGGACCAGATGAATGTAAAGAGCATCACCCAAATAAACCGCTGGTATCGACCTTTACCGAAGCCTCCATGACCCTTCCAAGCCCTCTCTCCTCTCACTGTCAACCCGCCATGAATGCCCACCCTGCAAATACAGGGAGGTAAAGGAAAAATTGTTTTACCTCATCCTGCGATTTTTGGCACTGATTCCCACACCTTGAGGAGGCCTCTGTGATTGCCTCCCCACCACAGGATGCAGTGCATGCCCCATTGACATGGCTGTACCTGCACTGGAAAACTGGATAGGATTGGAACCTTATGCATGTCGACTTAGAAGCAAGTCCCATTATAATCAGTGGGATTTACTCCCAGGAAAGCATAGATAGGATTGTAGCCTCAATCTCCTTGCAAAACATGCCTCTTTTAGGACCACTAAGGATCTCCTTTCCTACTGTGTCATTCCTGCTGCAGCTATTCTTCCCCAAAGCCCAGTCCCTAAGAGAGGAGTTGTAACCATTCCAGGTGACGTCCTGTTGCCCGGCACTAATACTTCAGCCCGAGGTGGAAGTCTAGTTATGTCTGCAACTCTGGAAAGGGGAGACACTGAGACACACACCTTGGAAGACGTGGCTGTTTTGATGCAGGCTGGGTAAGGCGGTTCCTCTGCGCAGGGCAGACATTTGGGGCTGGGTCTTCCCTGCTCAGTCGCTCCTCCTGCTCATCTTCCTCAATTCCTTCTTCTGAGAGCATCAACCTTCCAACAAAATCTCTGGCACTTTTGGATCAGGCAGGGGTGCTGGAAAGATCCTTTTCAGCTGCAAAGTCCAGCAGAGTTTCTTTTTATTTTTCTTGCCTCGGCCACTGTTGAAATCAGCAAAGATGCCAATAGTTAAACAAATAAAACACAATTTTAAATATATAAACTGAAGATACAATACGAAGTAAAGACACACCGGAGTAAAAAAGTACCTCCACCTCATCCTGCTCTTTTTGGCATTGATTTCAGTGATGAAGGCCCCTTCTGGACGTTCGGCTCCCCATATCAAAAACCCCTCACCATCGGAACAAAGGCACCCAAGAGCAGACCAAGAGTTCAGCATGCAATTGGCAGCCGGGGTGGGGGGATTATTGCAGCGTGCCTTCTCGGTCCCCTCCCCTTCCCCTCCACTGCTTGGGCTGTGATCTTGGGCCTCCCTCCCCACATGGGGGCTTCTTTCCCACCCCTCTCAGCTCAAGCTTTGCAAAGTTCCAGATGTTTCCAGGCTACTCAGGGAGGTCACTCTCTGCAGGACATACACTTGGAGCTCTTCCCTTGTCCTCCCCACTGCCTCCTTCTGGGGCTCAGCTCCTTAATGACCTCTCTGCTCCCTGGACCAATCCCAGATGCTGGAAGGATTCCCATCAGCTCCACATCCATGTTTCCCTCTTTCTTTCTCCCTGGTGGACCTCTGGAAAGGGAAGAGGTCCAGGCTTTGGATGAGAGGGCTCCTGAATGCCATTTGCAACTCTGAAACTCCACACAGTCTGGGATGGAGGGGCCTGAAGGACTGCCTTCTTCCAGATCAGCTGGCTCTCCCTCCAAGGTCAGCAAATGTGGCCCTGTTTCCAGGGCTGGGGCAGGTGGATGGCAGCAAGGGGCAGGGCCTTCTCTCTGGTGGCCCCTCAGCTTTGTGACTCCCCCCTTTAGAGGCTAGAGCAGCACCCCTTGTGCTAAGCCTCCGTGGGCGAAGACCACCCCTTTCTGCTTGGCGTCCCCTCCTAGCCCTTTCCTCCCAGTTGCTGTTGAGCCACAGATTTGGGAATCCCGTTTTAGGAGGGTGGGGCTGTCTCCAAGGCTCTCCTTTCTTCTTCCACCTACCTGTCTGTGCAAACCAGGGAGCTCTGACTGCCCCTCCTGGACTAGCCCCCTGCAGGCTGTGGGGCAAGGCTGCAAGTGGGGCTGGCCTCTGGCTCCCTATGGGGCGGGGGGAAGGCTTCTTTCTGCTTGTGGGGTGCTGCAAGGCTGTTTGGGGGAGAGATGCCCCTTCACACCCAGGGGGGGTCACCTCCCAGTTCCGCCTCTCAGGACAGGCGCAGCTCTTTGGGGCGCAGATCCAGAGCAGGGTCCTGGACAGCCTGTTCCCCCTTCCCGGTGGGTCTTGACGGGGAGGGTCCTCAGTGCCCCTACGTGTTCTTGTGCCCTTGGCCCCCCTTTCCCTGCTGAGCAGCCGTCTTGCCCCTTCGCTTCTGCCTTTCCCACGATTCTCGCAGCCCTCCAAGCAGAGCCCAAGTGGAGGGGGGGACAGTGGCAGCACCTCCCCATCCAGTGCCAAAACTGGCCCCGGAGTATGGCCTGGCCTTCCCCCCCGGCCCCCCCACCTTCTTACCCCTGCAGACCGCGGCTCCTCCTGGTCCCCCGCCAGGCAGGCTCCAAGCTCCTGAGAGGCTGCAGGCGCTGCGTGCAGGAGGAGGAAGGGGCTGCCCCACTCCGCCCCCAGTGGCTCCGCTTAACCCTCGAAGTGCCGCGCAGCAGAGAGAGCGAGAGCAGCACAAGGAGGTCCCGCGCCCCGCAGCGCTCCTGGCCCGGACTGGCTCCGAGGGGGCTCCCTGCAGGACTTGGTGCTTCGCCCCCCCCCGCTATGCCATTGTGCAGGAGTCTGTCCCCCTGGCTGCCTGGCACTGCGGGGGTTCACAGCAGCGACTCCGCACTGCTAGAGGGGCGAATGGAGAAGCCCCCCTCTGCCCCCTCTGCCTCCTCCCCCCGTGCGGGTCTCAGCCCCTCTGCAAGCCTGCAGCCAGGTGGGGCCGAAGGGGGTCCCGGGCTGCGCTGGGTGGGAAGGATCGGGAGGGGAGGGGAGGGGAGGGGAGTGTTGATGCTTCCGTCTCTGTGACTCCAGGTGTGGGGGGGCCACCAGGCTCAAGGGCCGGTGGCGTAGCTGGAGGGGGGTTTCCTGCAGGACTCAATGCTGATACAGAAAGGAGGAGGGAGGGATGCAGCTCAAGGGGGTGCAGAGCACCAAGTCTTGCAGGGAGCCTCCCCGCAGTGTGCAAGGTGCCCCCTCCCCTCCCCATTCGGAGGGATGGGGAGCAGAACGGAGGCTGATGTCCAGAATTCCTCCCCAGAAGGCGTATACCTCCATTTTGCTCCCCCCACCTGGAATGGCTCTGAAGGGGAGGGGGAGGCTCCCTGCCAAATCTGGGGCTTTGCACCCCCTCCTGCTATGCCACTGAGAAGGGTCAGTGTCCCCACCATCAGGTTGGTCTTAAGGCAAGGCCAAAGGGAGAAGCCAAACTTAGGCCAGAAGGAAATACAGTAAAATGTCATGATGTTTTGTTCAAATGTATGTATGATGCCAAGATGTATCAATGCTGAATAGTGCTTATGAACCAAATGTTATGTTATGTAAGGAGAACATGTATGTTTGCTCAGAAGCAGCCTTCTGCTCAAGCAGGCCCAGAGAAGCAACTTTGCTCTCTTTCTTTCTGAGAGGGTCTGCTTGTGCAACAGGCCACTGTAAGCAACTTAATGCTAAATGTTTACTCATGTTTACTAATGCTGAAACTAATCATTTATGCAAATGCTTGTTCATGCAATGTTATGGGCAAATTGGTTAGGCTTGTATATATGATCCCATAAGACAAACAGCAGGATACATTTCTGCCCTCTCTCTGTTTGAGACAGTTGGAAGTAGGTGAAAGGTACAGCTATGTATCATTCCAATTAAAAGTGCTATTTGACAGCTAGCAAATAATTAGAGAGGACCCCAGCTAAAGGAATATCCAGTTTTAAGGAATGTCCAGGCAAACTGCCAAAGGAACTGATATGTCAAGATGAGTGGCTAATTAGCAAAAGTTGTATTTTGTACAGTTTTAATAGGATGCAATAGGAAAAGCTAAGGTGATGAGATTCAACAAGTTTCCCTTTTTAGCCAAAAAAACCCAGATATGTTTATAACTTTATAAACAAGTACACAATAATGCTTAAGAACATATCAAATGCTAGAAGCCTGAGTGTTTTAAGCATTTCACAAATAAACAAAGGCAAATTTAGGGGTGTGCTCAGAGGACAGAGAGTGGAAGCTGGTCAGGCAATCCTGAAGGGTGTTACTCTTGGCAGCCTGCCAGAATGATGAGTTCAGAATGATCCAGTTGTCAAGAAGTTAATTGAATTGATAAATGGAGCCAGGCTGAACAGAGAACACCCCCCCCCCCCCAAAAGCTTGAAAGTCAAACTGGACAAAAGGAGCAATTTGGACATAATTAAACCAGGAAAATAGCTTTAATAATTACTGAAGCTATTCTTTAAAGTACAAGTATGGTATTTTAAGTGAATTTAATAGGTAATTGTAAGAATAAAAGTTAGTTGGAGTACATTCCAATTCTGTAAGATTCAAAGTCTTGTTTGATGTTTTAACTGAAACATAACTCATAAGAAGATTTGAAAATAATGAGAAGTTTGATGCACCGGGCCAGGAAATGAGATAATTTAAAGAACTTATCTCTTAGTACCACGAAAGAGACATAACTCAGATCATTTTAAGAAAGTTTGAGCTAAGCAGCCATTAATCTAGTCTCACTAATGAGGACACTTGTAAATCAAGTCCAGCTAACTAACATTGTGTCTCTAAGATAAGAGAAACACCTGCATAATGAGGTGATAAATTGTCTATGAAGTTGTTTAATTGGCCAACATTCTTGAAAATCCACTGGTCAGCAAAACATTAATGAAGCTTCTAAAAGCTGACAGAAAAAGTTAAGTTTAATTAAAATAAATAGGAAAAGAGTTCTAAAAAGGAAACCTTTATTTAAAAGTTAGTTTCCCTGTACAGAATAAATATATGTTTACTACTATACCTTGCTAACATCTCCTAAAGTACACATATAAGAGAAAACTTAGTTTAAACAATGCTGGCACATAGCCCCTATGAAGCCTGGTACTAAGAATGTTAAAGAGATGGTCAAGGTCAGGCCAATAGAAGAATAAGCAGAGACAAGCAAAGACAGTAATAATTGGGTGAACAGTGCCGCCTTTGGACATGTTTTATGCAAATTTCTATTTTTCTTATTGGTCAGCTCAACCTAGCCAACCAAATGTCTGTAAAACTAGCTAATTAATTTCTAGCGAATGAGAGTGTGAGATTTAGAGACAAAGAGGCCAGAATACTATTTAAACAATGTATACCTATGGGAAGTTTGCTTTTTTCTCTGGGACACTGAGAGACCACAGCTCTCTGTGTTCCCCATTTTGAACCACCGAGAGAAGCCCATTGCTGGCAATGAATAAATGTTTGCTCATTTTCACCAAGCTTGCTTACCGAGTCTATTTTTGAGTTTATTTTCAACTTTGCTCTTCAAGCTCACGCTGAGCTTGTTTGAAATTTGCTGCGGACAAAACAATTAAGCAATGACCTTGCAACAGTCTCCCTGGCAGGCTGTGCATGGGGGCCACGTCCCAGACAGTCTCCTCTTGCTTGAAGCAGGATCAGCAACTCCACAGCCTGCTCAGGTAAGGGGCAGATCCAGGAGAGGAGAGAACGTGCCAGCAACTGCTTGGGTGCCTCTTCCTTCTGGCAGGCCTCGCAAGCCCTCTCCCCCTTGACCCCGTGGCCCAGCTGCCCCTCCTGGCTGGTGGCGTTGCAGCCTTCCTTCCCCGTTGTGACTTCTGGACTGGTGCCGGAGGGACCTTGCAGAGGCTTCTGCAAACGTGTGCATGTCTGAACTCTGGCCGCAGAGTCAGGACTGCTCTGGAGCTGCCATTCCAGCTGCCTGGGGGAGGACTGACATTCCCCTTCAGCACTCGGTGCTTTGTATGGGGTGGCTTCTGTCCTGCTAAAGAAAGAAAGAAAAGAGGGAAGGAGGGATGCAGGCAACCAAGGGGACTGAGGTGGCCAAACACCTCACAGGCAGCCAGCTGCTGCAGGGCACTATCCACTGGCTCCACCCGAATGCCTCTTTTCAGACTGAAGGCAGCAGAGCAGGAGGATCTTCTGCTGGAAGCTGGGACGTTATTTGTGAGGACACATGCTGTGTTTTCTCCTTCCAGGGTCCTCGGAGGAGGAAGCTGTGTGCTTCGCAGAAGAGGAGGGGGCTCTGCTGGGTCCAGACCCACAGCCTCCACACAGGGTAGTCATGGAGGGGAATTGCAGGACTGTGGCCTCTCCATATTAGTGTGTCCTTTCCCCTGTTGGTGAGTGGGCTGGAGAGGCACGAGCTGCTCTTCTTCCTGTTTCTCACTGTCAGGATTGCGCTACAGAAGTGGGGCATGTGGGGCTGGAACCTGCACCCTGAGCATCCCTAAGAACATAAAAACAGCCCCGCTGGCTCAGGCCACCTTCTTCTATCTCACAGCGGCCCACCAAATGCCCCAGGGAGCACACCAGATAACAAGAGACCTGCATCCTGGTGCCCTCCCCTGCCTCTGACATAGCCCATTTCTGAAATCAGGAGGTTGCACATACACATCATGTCTTGTAACCTGTAATGGATTTTTCTTCCAGAAACTTGTGCAGTCCCCTTTTAAAGGCATCCAGGCCAGAGGCCAGATCTCTGCTGTGCCTCACAGTGACAAAGATGAGCGTGGCCGACTGATGTTCTTTCCGGTGTGTCAGGATGGCAGGGGAGGATGACCCTTGCCTTCCCGATAGCAGAGGGGCACGGGAGCGTGGAGAGGTAGCATAGGAAGCAACAGGTCCCAAACAGAGCCAAAGACACAGACACAGTCCTGTTGGATTCAGAAGCAGATATTGGGAAATGGAGCAGGTAGAAGAGCAGTCAGTCGAATGGTCCAGAAGTCAGGGATACAGCAGGTCACAGTCACGATAAGGCAGTCCGAGTCAGTACACAAACCAGCAGCGCAACACGCAGAACTCCACCACAACAAACCACGTTTGGTGTCTGTTCTCGCCCCCATATATACCTCATTGTCACATCTCTGTCACATTGTCACCCATCTCTGATTGGCTGTCCAGTAGTGCATTGCACCGCTCCTCCATTGCCTACGTGACTTGGCGCACATCACCTCAGGTCACCTGGCTCCCATCTAACACAGGTGCAACTGATTACGTACACACATACATACACAGTGCTGCAGTTCCAGCGTTTACATTCCACACCGGGCCTAGACATCAAGGCCCCTCCTGCCACATCCTGGCTTACAATTCAGGGCCTGGAATGGCAGGATAGAAATGTCTAGGTAAAGAAATCACCTGTGACAAGCAAAGAATCCTGTTTGGGGGCATTCCAGGCCTGCAGAGTGAGCCACTCTTAATGAACACTGCGGATGGGGGATGGGACTGGGCAGGTTGCCCATTAATTGTGGTTTCACCAGGAGCAGGTGCTGCCGTTGGAGGGATTTTGCATGATTTGTCTGTCCTTTTATCTCCAGGGCAACGTGGGGTTTCCTGAAGGGGTTACCCATTGCCTGTGGCTGATGTCACCAGTGAGATGCTGGTCTCTGACTGGTCTGCTCACATCAATTTAGGCTGCAAATCTAAGACAGTTCCCATTAAACAGCACACCTATGTTGTTGTTTTGCATAGCTCAGAATGCGAACAATCCAGCTCAGAAGTCAAAGCAGAACACAACTCTTTCTCCAACCACAGAGCCCTCCCCTTTCCAGCGTCCCCTCTTCCCACCCGCTCAGGGCAAAGCATCCTGTCTCTCTCCCACTGGGAGCCCGCCCTGCCCAGCAGCTCTGTCCCCAGTATTTTCAGTTCTGCCTTTTCAATAGTGGGTTAAGCTCGTGTTACATGACCCACCTGGAACTGGCTTGTGAACCACCTAGGGGGTCCCGCCGCACAGCTAGAGAAACGCTGTTCTATGGGATAAAAAAGTGGGTTATGAGCTTTAAATGGAAAAATGGGAGAAATTGTGGATAAAACATATGTGATTTATTCTAAATGTTAACACTGAGGAAAATATATACAAGATGGTTTATAGATGGTATGTGGCACCAAGCGAGTTAGCGAAGATGTACGAAAAAATGCCAAATAAGTGTTGGAAATGTAAAAAGCAGGAGGGATCTTTTTATCATATGTGGTGGACATGTGCTAAGCAAAGAAGCATTGGATACAGGCACATGAGCAGATTCAAAGAACAAATGTGTAAATGAAACCCAAAGTCTTTTTGCTGGGCGTGATAGATGATTATGCGGAAAAAAGATTAATTTTTATATATGCTAAGTGCGGCTGGAATACGTGACGCATAAACTGCAGACATTCTGTCAACTGCAGACATTCTGTCAACAGAAGAAGATGGACTAAAGTTATGGACTTTGCAGGAATGGATGACTTCTTAAAGAGAAATCAACAGAAAATTGTATGAAGAACTGGAAATAATTGGTTTCCAATTCTTCATACGATTTTCTGCATGAGAGAGAGAATAATGAGTGCAGATTTGAAGGGTAGATTGCAAGGGATAGAAAACATTAGTCTGAAATACTTTGAAATGGAAGACTTATAATGAGAAGAGAAGAGGGGTGGAAAATTAGATTATGAAGAGCTGCAAGAAAAAGGAAAAGGTACAGAAGAAAGCAACCAAAATGATTCCTGGACTGGGGCACCTCCCCAATGAGGAAAGGCTACAGCATTTGGGCCTCTTCAGCCTAGAAAAGAGGCGCCTGAGGGGGGACATGATTGAGACATACAAAATCACGCAGGGGATGGACAGAGTAGATAGAGAGACGCTCTTTTCCCTCTCACAACACCACAACCAGGGCACATCCATGAAAGTTGATGGGAGAGTTAGGACAGACAGAAGAAAATATTTTTCACTGTGTTTTTTTCCCCATTGCATTCTGGCGTAAATTACACATCAAATGGTATATAACACGATGATTTTATTATTCCTACAAATCACGATTTTAGGGATTATGGTCAAAAGTGGTCGCACCCCTGAGGGTGGCACCCAGAGCCTACAGCCCCCCATTTGTACACCACTGGATGATGAACAAAATTTGTATCTTGTCTTTTAGCAGAAAACCTTCACAAAGTTTACAAACGCAAATAACCAAATGGCTCCCTGTCCCAAAATGGCTCCTAATCTCAAAAGGATGCAGAAGAAACAACAACGAACAGTCAATATAAAGACCTTGCGCTGGGGAGAAAAGGGATATTTACTTCCACATCCCACTAAATAAAAGAGGAGCCCCCCTTGAAAAGTGCCTCTTGCCCAAGCAGCAGGGGTCTCCTCTCCTCTTCTCTTCCACCAGACTCCCGTATGCTAACTTTAGGGGCTCCAGTTCTAGGCAGCCAAGAGAGTTCAGGTTTGGTCCAAGCTGCTGGTGTCCAAAGGCAGCATCAAGCCTCCATGGACTCAGGAGGAGAAGGAGACCTTCTCGTGGCTGCTCAATCACCTGGCCAGGAATTCTCACATCTGGCTTTTCAGGGGTGCAGCAAATCTCTGGCCAAACAGTGCCTCTTTATCCGCCCATCTCCCCCTCTCCAAACAGTGCCTCTCCATCTGCCCAAGGCTTTTGGTGAGCCTCAAGTCACTGACAAAGCAGGAAGTGTGAACAAGAATGAACAGTCCAGTGCTTTCCGATAGCATTTCTTCTTTATTTTAAGCAATTTATATCCCGCCTTTCTCATGCCTAAGCAAACGCCCAAAGCGGCTTACAGAGCTTTATAGTCTAGAGTATCACAACAAGTAAAAACATCAAGCAAGGCAAAAACATTAACATTACATGGGGAGAAAAAATATCAAAACAGAGCAGCTTAAGGGAGAAAGAAAAAGGAACTCATTGAGCCAGTGGGGAACAGATAAGTCTAGGGAGGTCATCAAAGTATGGCAGAGGCACGGAGGGCAATATCCGCTCAGCAGCCAAATGCCAGACGAAACAGGTATGATTGGAACTCTCATGAAAACCCTTGAGCAGGGGAGCAGTTCTCAGTCCTCCCAGGAGGGCATTCCACAGCTGTGGTGCCGCCACCACTCACACTTGAGGCAAAGGGGGCACTTGTAGAAGACCCCTTCAGCTGACCTGAGAGTGGGCTGGAATGGGAGGCGGTCTCTCAGGTGGCTTGGACCCAGGTCATGGAGGACCTTAAAGGTTAGAACGAGCACCTTGAATGGGGACCGGAAGCATCTGGGCAGCCAGTGTAGCTGCTGGAGCAGTGGTCCAGCTGAGTCATAACATCTGGCCCTCGTAACCACTCGGGCCGCTGCATTCTGCACTCATTGCAGTGTCCAAACTGTTTTAGCAGGTAGCCACACATAGAGCGCATTACAGTAGCCCAGTCTTGAAGTTTCTAAAGCATGGGTCACCAGAGCTAAGTCCAAACAGTTGAAGCATGTTTTCAGGTGGCGCACCTGCTTAAGTTGGGTGAACACACTTCTAGTGACTGCTACCACCTGACTTTCCAGGGAGAACTGAGAGTATAGGACTCCCAAGCTGTGCACTGTCATGGGAAAGGCATAAACTGGGCAACAACAAAATATAGGCCTCTGCTTGAAGCCATGTTAAATGCTAGCCAGACACAGCTGTGAGAATGTTATGAATTAGGAGCCAGCTTCTCGGAGGGATGAGGGAGCAGCTGGCCCTCCTCTCTAAGAGAGCTGTTCCCAGAGTGGCTTGATTGGCCAAGGACACCTTGAGTGGGAATCTGCTCCAGCTGCAGGTTTTCAGGTTGGGAGGGGTGACCCTCCATGTCTGAGTTGCCTGACCACATGTACACTTCTAGAACCTTCCAGTGGTTCTGATCTCTAATTGGCTGTTGAGCCCAAGTTACTAAGAAGAGTCACCTGTTAGGAACTTTCCTTGTCTTAGTTCTTCTCTGGCCTGTAGGGCCTGAGCTTTGACCACTCTGTTCCAAGCTGTATGGACCCTCATCGCGGCAGGGCCAGCTGATGGACTGGGATTTACTGATGTGAGACTTTGGTGATTACTGTCAGGGGTTAGTTCTTATTCTTTTAATTTGGGTGTGTATTACATGCTCTCTTTAAATGCCTACATCTATGCCTAAGTGAAGTGCCTGTCTGATGTTACTTCAATCCTTTGATAAACCCTGCCTATTACAGCTTCATCTGGGTGAATTATTGGAATCACGGAAGGGGAAACCTGGTGGTAAATGGGACTGGCTTCCAGTGACTTGGCCTTATGCTTCCCTGATGCCCACAAGTTGGGCCTGGCACCCTGTTGCAGTCCAAGTGGGGACTCTGGCTGGGAAGCCACAGATTGAAGATATTGTACATTGCCTATTTTGTCTACCCTTCAAGGGGAGAACACACTTACAAAATTGTATTGGTTACTTTCCGATTATGACCCATTGGTCACCTATAGTGTGGCGCTGTTTGCCAAAGCTGCCAGAACTATTCGTGCCAACTACCTGGGGGAAATAGTGGTAGATTGTAAAGGAGATTCCTTAATATGATGGGTGTAGGTGCCTTTTGTGCTTGATTTTGACCTAATTTTATCATTTTATCATTGTTTGTATCTTTGATGTATTTTTGGATTTACATGTTCTATCTTATTGTGATGGCTGTTAGCTAATACAATAAACAATCTTTGACTTTGGCTGGGAAGCCAAGGCTTTGAAGGGCAAAGTGGCCTGTTGTATGGTCTGTGGGCTTCTCAGATTGAGAGAGCAATTAACAGGGAGCAAAGGTGGTTAGGTAACTAAAGAGGGATTGGGCTTTTGCCCTGTGGACCAGGAGAGGGAAGATGGGCCTGGGAGGTAATAAAAAGGGGGAAATAGGAGCTGGGAGCTACCTGGCTATTGGGGGGGAAGCAAATCAAGGATGGATCCCTCTTTGCAAACTGATGAGGAAGTGTAAGGCCAGACACTCTACCCTGCAACAGAGGAAATGCCTGGGGAGAGTGTAACTAGGAGGAGCCCTGCTCTTGCCTCGCTCTGCTGCAGCCCCAGCCCTTAGCCTCACTCCTTCTGCCCCACTGTTCAAGAATCATCACAAAAGGGCTTGGTCTGGGTCTCTTTAGCTGCAGCAGGGAATGCAGGAGCTCCTCTTCACAGCCCTTCAGTTCCAGGATTGCTGGACACACCAGCAGCCAAGCTCCAGGTTTCCTCACATTGTGCCAGGAGGAAGCAGACCCACGGAGGACCTGAACTGGGAATGAAGAGATGGCAGGCAGGGATTCAGCTTCTCAGATCCCACAGAGACGAAAAGAGGGAACCAGCCACACCAGGCAAGGAGGCCACCTTGCATTACCAGGCCAGAGCAATGGCCATGAAAGACTCTACACCAGGCTTGAGCAGCTAGGAGGATCGCTCTCTCTCTCTCCTTGGACACAGACAGCTCAGCCCCACAGGATCCAAGTTAACTCCAGGATGGAGTTCTCACACAAAGGAAAAGTTTCCTCTTCCATCCTAAAGCCTAATCTATCATCTTCAACCCTGCGGTGTCCGTTCCCATCCCCGCACTGCCTCTGGGAAGCCCAGAACCAACAGGGAAGGCCTGGTTGTGACGCTGCATCTTCCCCAGGCCCCATCAACCACCAGCCTCTGGGGGAAGCCCTGACAGTATGCAGGTGATGAGGCCCACCATTTCCTCTGTGCTCTGCAGGGTGGGTTCTTCTTCCCCAAAAGCGGCCTTGGAGCTCAAGGTGGGAAGGGGTCACACATTCCCCTCAACCTCAGGGCAGAACTTTCCCTTGTCACAGGGGTACATCTCGGGAGGGCTGCAGATGGAACCCTGTCATGAATATGTACAGTTTATGCCTAGTAGTATGTGGCACCTGAACCAAAGTAAACCAGTAACAATGAAGAGGCTTGCAGTTCCTAGCTGCAAGGATGTAACAACAGCCAACGGAATTTACAACTCAATGGAAGGTGATAAAGTAGCACCTATGCAGACAGAAAGGTGCCCATGGACCTGGATCTCAAGGGTCTGTGGAAACCAGGCCCCCACTCTGGGCATGCCTCTCCTTTCCTTTGGAACTTTGCCCAATTCCTCCCTCCCCTTGGCTGGGCCCTTCCTCCTAATGTCACTGGCCTCTCCTTTCACATTCTTGCTCCTGCCAGTTGTCCCATCCCCTTCTCACTGCTGGGCTCCCACCAATCTATTGCTATTGCTGTTCCGGATCAAAAGAGACCACTGACACGAAGCCAAGTTTCAGGCTTTTTATTAGGAGGAATGGAACCTGAACCAGTCAATGGAAAGACCTTGTTTCGAATTCCCCCAATTGAGACAGGACCTCAGGCAGGCAGCAGGACTTGAGGCAGGCCAAGGGCTGGAGGCTTGACTAGAGGTTCCCCTCAAGGGCTGGAGGTTCCCCTCTGGTTCTCAGCTCCAGCAAGAGGCTCTCTCAGGGCTCCCTCCAACAGCTCCGTCCTGAGCTCTCCCTCAGAGTTCAGGTTTCAGCTCCTCTGTGGCTGGTCTCTCCCAGCTTGCTCCTCGCAGCTTCTCTTCCTGGAGGTCTCTGCAGCTTGCTTCCAGTTCCTTCTCTGCAGATGCTCCCCAAAGCTCCTCACAGCTCTTCCCTGGTGGTCTCTCATCCTGCAGATCGATCTTAAGGCTCCTCTCGGCAGCTCTTCCCTGGTGGTGTCTGAGCTCTCTGTGCTGCTGCAGCCCCTTTTATAGCCTCAGTGGCTCTGCACACGGCAACCCTCTACCTCTCCTCCAATGGTACCGCCGCCTTCTTTTGCACAGGACACTAAAATCTCCTGCCTCAGCCCCTCCTAACTCTTAAGAGCTTGTTACAAGGTACTCAGCAAGTGAGCCTATTGGCTCAAACAAGCTCAGACAAGCTATCTATTGGCTCATGAAAAGCACAGGCTACGATCCTATCAGGCCAAGTTACAGCAGCCAACTGAGCCCAAGTTCTGCACATATCACTATGAAATTCAGCATGCTCTGACCTCGCAATTTAGTGCAGTTATCTCCACTTTTGACTATTGAAAGAGGGTGAGGTGAAGGAAGACCACTGGAAATAAGGCAAGAATTAGCAGCATCAAAGCACCTGTTCTATCTAAGGGATTTATTCTCTCCCCTGACGCTTTCAGAATTTAATGCATTACTAGTAAGGATCAAGAAAATACTCAAAGATAATTTCTCAAGCTTAAGATTATCCCCCCCCCCCCCCGTGGTTAATGTAGCATCAAAAGCCTCTAGGAACACATATACATGAATTTAATTTAATGAATCCATATTATAATAAGCAAAAGACAAATAGCAGGGCTGCAAGAACACAACTAGTAAAAAGCCAGTGTGAAGTACAATAGAGCAAGCCAATAAGATGATTCACACACAACCCCAAGTGGGGGGTGGGAAACTCAGGGACTGCAATTAATCCCTTACTTCTTCCCCAGGAGGGTTTCAGCGGCTCCTGCATGGGTGCAGAACATTGCAATGGGATCTCAGAGGTGGCCTGATTGCCTGGGGATATTGCAGAAGCAAACATGCTCTCCTCAAAGCTTACAACATAAGCAGCAAACAACAAACATCGACAACAAACCAACTATTCACCCATAAAAAGCAACAAAAGAAAATTATAAAGCCAAGTGAAACCTTTTTCTTGCAATGTTCATTAAGACCACTAGGTGTTCTCAACGTATTGTCCTCCTTGCTTTACTTATGAACACAAATCCTGTTCTTGAAGTGTTCTTTTCAATCCACTAGATCAGAGGTGCCCAAACCCCGGCCCAGGGGCCACTTGCAGCCCTCTGGGACTCCCAATCTGGCCCACGGGGATCCCCCAGTCTCCAATGAGCCTCTGGCCCTCTGGGGACTTGCTGGAGTCCATGTTGGACCAACGCAACTGCACTCAGCATGAGGGCAACTGTTTGACCTCTCGCGTGACCTGTGGGAGGAGACCTCCCTCCACTATTTGCTGTTTCACGTCTGTGATGCAGCAGTGGCAGCAAAGGAAAGGCTGGCCTTGCTTTGTGCAAGGCCTTTTATAGGCCTGGAGCTATTGCAAGACCTTCATTCAGTCTTATAAGTTCCATCTCTAATATATTCATGGATGTAAATTTATTCAAGTTTGAAATGTAAATTAATTCCCGCCCCCCCCAACACAGTGCCAGAGAGATGATGTGGCCCTCCTGCCAAAGTTTGGACACCCCTGCACTAGATGTTCCTAATGCGCTATGCTTATTTCTACTGTTGACATTCCTGTGGCCATGCCAGTCACATTCTGTTCATTAACACATCCAAAGAAATGCAAAACATCCAGCAAAAAAATGAAACTCCAACGCAAAGCAATGAAGGCGCCAAAACAGAAACTATATCCAGGGACAGTGGACCGAAATTTAGAGTTATGGAATTGTAATTATATTCTCATATACCCATAGCAGGCTTAGCAAATCTCCTCCAAGGCTTCTTCTCACGTCAATAAACAAGGGGAAGGGGAAGCCTCCCCCCCCTCTTCTCGCGGGCAGAAAACCAAATCAGGCAACCAATTAACCAGTCAATGCACACACAGCAGAATAACACTTACTTAAGTCTTCCAAAGCCCTTCCCTGCTTGGGGCCCTCAGCTTGAATTGAGTGAGAATTCTTCATGCCAATGACGGCAATGGACGATGGCAAATTGGCAATGCCAATGGACGGCTGGATTCTCCTGGGAACAGCCCCCCCCCCCGGCTGGGCATTTATCTCCTCAGGAACCGCTTACATGGTGAGCCACCCCACCTCTGGCGACACTATTTCCAAGCAGTTTCTCCCGTGTGGGTTTTAGGTGCGAAGTCAGATCTGAGCTCCAGCAGAAACTCTTTCTACACTCCAAGCATTTATATGGCTTCTCCCCTTTGTGGGTTCTTTGCTGCGAAGTCAGGCTTGAGTTCACACTGAAGCTCATTCCACACTCCAAACATTAATATGGTTTTTCACCTGTGTGGATTCTTTCATGCTTAGTGAGGCGACTATTTGTACTGAAGCTCTTTCCACACTCCAAGCATCTATATGGTTTCTCACCTGTGTGGGTTCTTTCATGTTTAGTGAGGCTTGCTTGCTGACTAAAACACTTTCCACACTCCAAGCATCTATATGGTTTATCACCAATGTGGGTTCTTTGATGCACAGCCAGGTGTGACCTTTGACTAAAGCTCTTTCCACACTCCAAGCAATTATATGGTTTCTCACCTTTGTGGATTCTTAGATGATAAGTGAGGACCCAACTTGCACTAAAGCTCTTTCCACACTCCAAACATTTTTATGGTTTCTCACCTGTGTGGGTTCTTCGATGCACAGTCAGGCTTGAGCTTATTCTGAAGCTCATTCCACACTCCAAGCATTGATATGGTTTCTCACCTGTGTGGATTCTTTGATGATAGGTGAGGCTTGCTTGATGATTAAAACACTTTCGACACTCCAAGCATCTATATGGTTTCTCCCTTGTGTGGGTTCTTCGATGCACAGCCAGGTTTGATTTTTGACTGAAGCCCTTTCCACACTCCAAGCATTGATATGGTTTCTCACCTGTGTGGATTCTTTGATGATAGGTGAGGCTTGTTTGCTGTGTAAAACACTTTCCACACTCCAAGCATGTATATGGCTTCTCCCCTGTGTGGGTTCTTCGATGCACAGTCAGGCTGGAGCTCGCACTGAAGTTCATTCCACACTCCAAGCATTGATATGGTTTCTCACCTGTGTGGATTCTTTGATGGGTAGTGTACTGTGCTTGCTGATTAAAACACTTTCCACACTCCAAGCATCTATATGGTTGCTCACCTGTGTGGATTCTTTGATGCACAGCCAGTTGTGACCTTTGAATGAAGCTCTTTCCACACTCCAAGCATTTATATGGTTTCTCACCTGTGTGGATTCTTTTATGATAAGTGAGGTTTGTTTGCTTTCTAAAACACTTTCCACACTCCAAGCATGTATATGGTTTCACACCTGTGTGTGTTCTTTGATGCACAGCCAGGTGTGACCTTTGACTTAAGCTCATTCCACACTCCAAGCATTTATATGGCTTCTCCCCTGTGTGGGTTCTTCGATGCACAGTCAGGTATGAGCTCACACTGAAGCTCAATCCACACTCCAAGCATTGATATGGTTTTTCACCTGTGTGGATTCTTTGATGATTAGTGAGGCTTGTTTGCCGACTAAAACACTTTCCACATTCCAAGCATTTATATGGTTTCTCACCTGTGTGGATTCTTTGATGTTTAGTGAGGATTGCTTGCTGACTAAAACACTTGCCACATTCCAAGCATTTATATGGCTTCTCCCCTGTGTGGGTTCTTTGATGCACAGTCAGGCTTGAGCTCACACTGAAGCTCATTCCACACTCCAAGCATTTATATGGCTTCTCACCTGTGTGGGATCTTCGATGCACAGTCAGGCTAGAGCTCACACTGAAGCTCATTCCACACTCCAAGCATTTATATGGCTTCTCCCCTGTGTGGGTTCTTCGATGCACAGTCAGGTGTGAACTCAAAATGAAGCTCATACCACACTCCAAGCATTTATATGGCTTCTCTCCAGTGTGGGTTCTTTGATGTATTGTAACGTGTGATTTACTGTTGAAGGTCTTTCCACACTGAGGGCATTTTTCCTTCCTCTTTTCAGTTTCTTTCTCTGTATTAACTGGGAGGATGTTCAAATTGCCACCCTGACAAGCACCAGATTTATTTCTCCCTTTCTGTGTCTGGTTTCCCTCCTGCTTCCTTGATCTTTCCTGATTCGCAGTTCTCTCCCTTGTGTGGCTCCTTTCATGGAAAGTAAGATGTGTGCTTGTGCTGGTAGTTTCCTCATGCGAAGGACACATATCACTTCTCCTTACTTTGGAATGTTCCTCTTCGATCGGGAGTTTACGGAGACAAACAACAAGTTTTCTCCTCCAGGCAGGGGTCTGTCTTCCCTCCTCCCTCCCTGATCCATCTTGCTTTCTAAAAGTCTCTTCCTCTACTTCAAGCATGGTAATATCAGATGAAATCCCACAAGACTCCCTCAGATCCTCATTGGCTTGTCCACCATTTCCTGGATTGGAGAGAGAATCCTGATTAGCAGTGGACGTGTTGAGGAGGGGTGGCCATTTATGTCAAAGAAGAGGTAGAATCTAGCAGAGCTGAGATGGAAGGTGGAACTGCCTCCACCATAGAATTTCTGTGGGTTAAACTAGCAGGCCCAAGTGGGGTAATACTGGGGGCGTGTAATTGTCCTCCAGGCCAGAAACCAGAAGGGGACCTTGAAATGAGTAAACAGATCAGGGCGCTATCAAGGAGGGACAGTGTTGTAATCATGGGGGACTTAATTTCCTGATTTCCACTGGGTCAATTCATGTTCTGGTCACAAAAGGAAGACCAAATTTCTTGACAGGCTAAATGACTGTGCCTTAGAGCAGCTAGTCATGGAGCCCACCAGTGGACAGGTGACTCTGGATTTAATATTATGCGGTACTCAGGACTTGGTTAGAGATGTAAATGTTTCTGAATTATTGGCAAACAGTTACCATGCTGCAATCCGTTTCGACATGCATGTTGGGGGAAGAGTACCAAGGAAATCAGTCACAAAAACCCTTGACTTCTGAAGGGCGGATTTCCCTCAAATGAAGAGGCTGATTAGGAAGAAGTTGAAAGGAAAGGTAAAGAGAGTCGAATTCCTCCAGAGTGCATGGAGGCTGCTTAAAACATCAGAAATAGAGGCCCAGGAGCAGTGTATACCGCAAAGGAAGAAAGGCTCCACTCAGTCCAGGAGGTGCCCACATGGCTAACCAGCCAACTTAGAGAGGCCGTAAAGGGCAAGGAAGCCCTTGTGTCAATGGAAGTCCTGCCCTAATGAGAAGAATTAAAAGGAACATAAAGTGTGGAAAAAAAATTTAAGAAGGTGATACGGGAGTCCAAGAAAGACTATGAGGAACACACGGCCAGCAGCATTAAGGGGAATATTCAAATCTTCTTCAAATATGTTAGAAGCAGGACACCTGCCAGAGTATCAGTTGGCCCTCTGGATGGGGAGGGAGGGAAAGGGGAGATAAAGGAGACTTGGAGATGGCAGAGAAATTAAATGAGTTCTTGGCATCTGTCTTCATGGCAGAAGACCTCGGGCAGATACCAATGCACGAACGGCCCCCCCCCCGACCAAGGAATTAATAGCCCATTCCTATCCACACTTTCCTGGTGGTAAGCCTCACCAACACTAATGAGACTTGTTTCTGAGCAGAGACACGCATGTCTTTGTTGGGAGTTGTGAGGGCAAACAGAATGCCAGATGCAGGGGAGTGCCAACAAGATGCAAGTATCTTGTGTGCTCCCTGAGGCATCTGGTGGGCCGCTGTGAGATGCAGGAAGCCGGACTAGATGGGCCCTGGGCCTGATCCAGCGAGGCTCTTCTTATGTTCTTAGTGTAATAGGGAAGTGGCATGGATCGTTTTAGCAAGGCCTGCCAAGATTTTGGACTGACAATCAGCCTGAAGAAAACACAGGTCATGGTTCAGGATGTGGACTCACCTCCCTGCATTACAATCTCTGAGCATGAACTGGAGGTTGTCCATGACTTTGTGTACCTTGGCTCAACGATCTCCGACACTCATTCTCTCGATACCGAGCTAAACAAGCGCATCGGTAAAGCAGCTACCACGTTTTCCAGACTCACAAAGAGAGTCTGGTGCAACAAGAAGCTGACGGAACATACCAAGATCCAGGTCTACAGAGCTTGCGTCCTGAGTACACTTCTGTACTGCAGCGAGTCATGGACTCTTTGCTCACAACAGGAGAGGAAACTGAGCGCTTTCCACATGCGCTGCCTCTGACGCATCCTCGGCATCACCTGGCAGGACAAAGTTCCAAACAACACAGTCCTGGAACGTGCTGGAATCCCTAGCATGTATTCACTGCTGAAACAGAGACGCCTGCGTTGGCTTGGTCATGTCGTGAGAATGGATGATGGCCGGATCCCAAAGGATCTCCTCTATGGAGAACTCGTGCAAGGAAAGCGCCCTACAGGTAGACCACAGCTGCGATACAAGGACATCTGCAAGAGGGATCTGAAGGCCTTAGCGATGGACCTCAACAAGTGGGAAACCCTGGCCTCTGAGCGGCCCGCTTGGAGGCAGGCTGTGCAGCATGGCCTTTCCCAGTTTGAAGAGACACTTGGCCAACAGTCTGAGGCAAAGAGGCAAAGAAGGAAGGCCCATAGCCAGGGAGACAGACCAGGGACAGACTGCACTTGTTCCCGGTGTGGAAGGGATTGTCACTCCCGGATTGGCCTTTTCAGCCACACTAGACGCTGTGCCAGAACCACCTTTCAGAGCGCGATACCATAGTCTTTCGAGACTGAAGGTTGCCAATACAAATACAAAAGGGAAGTGGCATCCCTAAAGCATCAAGAGATGTGTACTCAGAAGTAAACACCACTGGATGCCATGGCACTGACTGACAGACCCCCTTGAAAGGATGCATAGGATCATACTCTGCTCAGAGATCGACTCTCAATGAGCTGTTGTGCAGAAGAATCACAATTATGGCTGCTTGGCCTGTTGCAACCTGACCTAGTCTTGGGATAGAGGTAGTGGGCGTTGTTTCTGTGGAGGAGTCCCAAGAGGAGGGCCTCCCTAGATTCTCGCAGGCCTATCGGCACCTTTAATGTCATCATATGAATGCTAAAACATGGCTATTTTCTGCTGTGGGGTCTCCCGTGAGCAGTTTCATTCTTAAATGGCATGTAGATGCAGCTGAGCTCAACTGCACTGGAAGGTCAGGAGCCGATTTCCACAGGCCACGTCTCGCATTATCTCACATTCTGCTGCCTTTGGGACAGTGAAGCCTTGACCCCAACCAAGCAAATGAGCCGAGGAAGAACAGGGGGAAAAAGAGGTCCAGGCCAAATCTATAACCAGAACCTACCTGGGCATTTCTAGGCCCACTAAGGGTCTCCTTTCCTACTGCTGCCACTTTTCTTCCCCAAAGCCCAGTTCTTAAGAGAGGAGCTGTATCCATTCCAGGTGACGTCCTGTTGCCCGACACTAATACTTCAGCCCGAGGTAAAAGCCCAATTATCTCTGCACCTCTGGAAAGGGGAGACACTGAGACACACACCTTGGAAGACGTGGCTGTTTTGATGCATGCTGGGTAAGGCGGCTCCTCTCTGCAGAGCAGACACTGGGGCTGGATCTTCCCTGCTCAGTCGCTCCTCCTGCTCACCTTCCGCAATTCCTTCTTCTGAGAGCATCAACCTTCCAATAAAATCTCTGGGTCTTTCAGCTCAGGCAGGGGTGCTGGAAAGATCCTTTTCAGCTGCAAACTCCAGTGGATTTTCTTATGATTTTTCTTGCCTCGGCCTCTGTTGAAACCAGCAAAGATCCTGACAGTTACACAAATAAAACACATTTTTAAATATATAAACTGAAGATGCAACATGAAGTAAACATACACCAGAGTCAAAAAGTACCCGACCCCTCCGTTTTAGGTCTAAAATCCTGTCCGGTGTCTCTACCTCATCCTGCTATTTTTGGCATTGATTTCAGAGATGAAGGCCCCTTCTGGCCCTCTCTGTTCCAGCCTTTCCGCTCCCCATATCAAAAACCCCTCACCATCGAAACAAAGCACCTAAGAGCAGACCAAGAGTTCAGCATGCAATTGGCAGCAGGGGAGGGGGGGGTTATTGCAGTGTGCGTTCTCTGTCCCCTCCCCTTCCCCTCCATTGACTGGGCTGTGATCCTGGGCCTCCCTCCCCACCTGGGGGCTTCTTTCCCACCCCCCTCAGCTCAAGCTTTGCAAGATTGCAAATGTTTTCAGTCTACACAGGGAGGTCACTCTCTGCAGGACATACACTTGGAGCTCTTCCCTTGTCCTCCTCACTCCCTCCTTCTGGGGCTCAGCTCCTTAATGGACTCTCTGCTCCCTGCATCAATCCCAGATGCTGGAAGGATTCCCATCAGCTCCAAATCCATGTTTCGCTCTTTCTTTCTCCCTGGTGGACCTCTGGAAAGGGAAGAGGTCCAGGCTTTGGAGGAGAGGGCTCCTGAATGCCATTTGGAACTCTGAAACCCCACACAGTCTGGGATGGAGGGGCCTGAAGGACTGCCTTCTTCCAGATCAGCTGGCTCTCCCTGCAAGGTCAGCAAATGGGGCCCTGCTTCCAGGGCTGGGGCAGGTAGATGGCAGCAAGGGGCAGAGCCTTCTCTCTGGTGGCCCCTCAGATTTGTGACTCCCCCCCTTTTACAGACTAGAGCAGCACCCCTTGTGCTAGGCCTCGAGGGGCAAAGACCACCCTTTTCTTCTTGGCATCCCCTCCTAGGCCTTTCCTCCCAGTTGCTGTTGAGCCACAGATTGGGGCATCCCCTTTTAGGAGGGTGGGGCTGTCTCCAAGGCTCTCTTTCCTTCTCCTGCCTGCCTGTCTTTGTGAACCAGGCAAAGGAGGCTCATCACTCAAGAACTGAGAGAAAGAACATTCAAGGTATAGCAGGAGTAAAATGCAGGCGCTTTGGGGAGCATTTGGGAGCAGGAAGCAGCAGCTCCCAGCTGGGACAGGCGCCACCCCTGAAGTGCCAGCTGTTGAAGGGGTCTCCAGGGCGGCCCTGCCTGCTCCCCTGACGCTGCTCCACTCCTGGGGCGGGAGGGGTCCCAAAGGGGAGCTCTGCCTGCCCCTCCTGGACTCGCCCCCTGCAGGCTGTGGGACGAGGCTGCAAGTGGGGCTGGCTGGGGGGAGATGCGCCTAAACCCCCATCTCCCAGTTCCGCCTCTCAGGACAGGCGCAGCTCTTTGGGGCGCAGTTCCAGAGCAGGGTCTTGGGCAGCCTGTTCCCCCTTCCGGGTGGGTCTCGACGGGAGGGTCCTCAGTGCCCCCACGTGCTCCTGTGCCCTTGGCCCCCCTTTCCCTGCTGAGGGGCCGCCTCGCCCCTTCGCTTCTGCCTTTCCCACGATTCTCGCAGCCCCCCCAGCAGAGCCCAAGTGGAGGGGGGGACAGTGGCAGCCCCTCCCCACCCCGTGCCAAAACTGGCCTTCCCCCCGCCCCCCCTTCTTACCCCGCAGACTGGGCTCCTCCTGGTCCCCCGCTCGCTGGCTGAATACTCTGTAAAGGCTGCAGGCGCTGCGTGCAGGAGGCGGAAGTAGGCGGAGGAGGAAGGGGTTGCCCCACTCCGCCCCCTAGTGGCTCCGCTTAACCCTCGAAGTGCCGCGCATGAGAGAAAGCGAGAGCCAGACAAGAAGTTTACGCGCCCCGCAGCGCTCCTGGCCCGGACTGGCTCCGAGGGGGCGCCCTGCTGGACTTGGTGCTTCGCCCCCCCCGGCTACGCCACTGTGCAGGAGGATGCCGGGCACCGCGAGGGTTCACAGCAGCGACTCGGCACTGCTAGAGGGGCGAATGGAGAAGCCCCCCTCTGCCCCCTCCCCCCGTGCGGGTCTCAGCCCCTCTGGCGAGCCTGCAGCCCGGTGGGGCCGAAGGGGGTCCCGGGCTGCGCTGGGTGGGAAGGATCGGGAGGGGAGGGGAGCGCTGATGCTTCAGTCTCTTTGACTCCAGGTGTGTGGGGGGGGGCCACCAGGCTCAAGGGCCGGGGGCGTAGCTGGAGTGGGGGTTTTCCTTAAGGACTCAGTGCTGATATAGAAAGGAGGAGGGATTGAGGAATCTCTAGGAGGTGCAGGGCACCAAGTCTTGCAGGGAGCCTCCCCGCAGCATGCAAGCAGCCCCCTCCCCTCTAATCCCCTCCCCGTGGAGCCATTGAGGGGGAGCAGAACGGAGGCCAATGCCCAGAAGGCGTACACCTCCATTTTGCTCCTCCCACCTGGAAAGGCTCTGAAGGGTAGGGGGAGGCTCCCTGCCAAATTTAGGGTCTTGCACCCCCTCCAGCTACACCACTGAGAAGGGTCAGTGTCCCCCATCATCAGGTTGGTTTCCCTGGCAGGCTGTGCATCGGGCCAGGTCCCAGACAGTCTCTTCTTGCAAGAAGCATGGTCAGTAACTGCGCAGCCTGCTCAGGTAAGGGGCAGATCCGGGAGAGCAGAGAACGTGCCAGCAACTGCTTGGGTGCCTCTTCCTTCTGGCAGGCCTTGAAAGCCCTCTCCCCCTTGACCCCGTGGCCCAGCTGCCTCTCCTGGCTGGTGGCTTTGCAGCCTTCCTTCCCAGCTGTGACTTCTGGACTGGTGCCAGAGGGACCCTGCGGAGGCTTCTGCTTGCCTCTGGCAGGAGAAGGTGGAGAAGGCAGGAGGGGTCTTGATGGGGCTGCGCACAGCAGATCCCTCAGCTCTGTCTAGAAGACAGTCTGTTGGGCCCCATTGGAAGTGATGTCATGGCTGGAAGTGACATCCCTTTTGTTTAAGACAAAACAGCACACCTGTGCTGTTGTTTTGCATAGCTCAGAAGTCAAAGCAGAACACAAGCTTGGACCCTTCTCCAACCACACAGCCCTCCACCCTTTCCAGCGTCCCCTCTTCCCACCCATTCAGGGCAAAGCATCCTGCCTCTCTCCCACTGGGAGCCCGCCCTGCCCAGCAGCTCTGTACCCAGTATTTTCAGTTCTGTCTTTTCAATGGTGGGTTAAGCTCAGTGCTACACGACCCACCTGGAGCTGGCTTGTGAACCACCTAATGGGTCCCGCCCCACTAGAGAAACACTGTTCTGTGGGATAAAAAAGTGGGTTATGAGCTTTCAATGGAAAAATGGGAGAAATTATGGATAAAACATGAAATTTATTCTAAATGTTAACATCAAGGAAAATGTATAGAAGATGGTTTATAGATGGTATGTGGCACCAAGCGAGTTAGCGAAGATGTACAAAAATATGTCAAATAAGTGTTGGAAATGTAAAAAGCAGGAGGGATCTTTTTATCATATGTGGTGGACATGTAATAAGCAAAGAAGTATTGGATACAGGCACATGAGCAGATTCAAAGAACAAATGTGTAAATGAAACCCAAAGTCTTTTTGCTGGGCATGATAGATGATTATGCGGAAAAAAGATTAATTTTTATATACGCTAAGTGCAGCTGGAATACGTGATGCACAAACTGCAGACATTCCCTCGACAGAAGAAGGTGGACTAAAGTTATGGACTTTGCAGGAATGGGCGACTTTTCTTAAAGAGAAATCGACAGAAAATTGTACGAAGAACTGAAAATAATTGGTTTCCAGTTCTTCATACAATTTTCTGCATGAGAGAGAGAGAGAATAATGAGTGCAGACTGGAAGGTTATACTTTGAAATGGAAGACTTATAACAAGAAGAGAAGAGAGGTGGAAATTTAGATTATGAAGAGCTTTAAGGAAAAGGAAAAGGTACAGAAGAAAGCAACCAAAATGATTCCTGGACTGGGGCACCTTCCCTAAGAGGAAAGGCTACAGCGTTTGGGCCTCTTCAGTCCAGAAAAGAGGCGCCTGAGGGGGGACATGATTGAGACATACAAAATCATGCAGGGGATGGACAGTAAATAGAGAGACGCTCTTTTCCCTCTCACAACACCACAACCAGGGCACATCCATGAAAGTTGATGGAAGTGTTAGGATACACAGAAGAAAATACTTCTCACTCTGTTTTTCCCCCATTGTATTCTGGTGTAAATTACACATCAAATGGTATATAACACGATGATTTTATTATTCCTACAAATAATGATTTTAGGGATTATGGTCAAAAGTGGTCACGCCCCTGAGGGTGGCACCCAGAGCCTACAGCCCCCCATTTGTATGCCACTGAATGATGAACAAAATTTGTATCTTGTCTTTTTAGCAGGAAAGCTTCACAAAGTTTACAAACTCAAATAACTAAATGGCTCCCTGTCCCAAAATGGCTCCCAATCTCAACAGGATGAAGAAGAAACACCAGCAAACAGTCAATGTAATGACCTTGCACTGGGGAGAAAAGGGACATTTACTTCCACATCCCACTAAATATAAGAGGAGCCCCACTAGAAAAGTGCCTCTTGCCCAAGCAGCAGGGGCCTCCTCTTCCCTTCCACCAGACTCCCCTCTGCTACCTTTAGGGGCTCCAGTTCTAGGCAGCCAAGAGAGTTCAGGTTTGGTCCAAGCTGCTGGTGTCCAAAGGCTCTGTCCTTCTGGCCGCCGCAACATGCATTATTGCATGTTTGTGACAGCCTTTTCCCAGGCAGCACGCAGAAGACCAGTGCCTCCCTCCACACCTGGGGGCTTCTTTCCCACTCCTCTCAACTCAAAGCTTCAAGCCTCCATGGACTCAGGAGGTGAAGGACACCTTCTCATGGCTTCTCAATCACCTTTTCCAGGAATTCCCGCTTGTGGCTTTTCAGGGGTGCAGCAAACCTCTAGCCAAACAGTGCCTCCTTATCTGCCCATCTCCGCTTTTGATGAGCCTCAAGTCACTGACAAAGCAGGAATGTGAATAAGAATGAACGATCCAGTGCCTTCCGATAGCATTTCTTCTTTATTTAAGAAATTTATACCCTGCCTTTCTCATGCCAAAGCATATGTCCAGAGCTTTAAAGTCAAGTACAGACTGTCCCACAGCCTTTGGGACAGTGAAGCCTTGTCCCCAACCAAGCAAATGAGCAGAGGAAGAACAGGGGAAAAATGAGATCAAGGCCAAATCTATCTGGGCATTTCAGAAACAGCCACTCCAGTGCACTCTCCCAAAGCCCAGCTCTTGACATTCCTGCACACAGGAGCGTAGCAAAAATGACAGGCTAGAGTGGAAACCAAAGCATTGGGTGACACTTCTGAGGCCAGAGGAGGCCTTGGTTCAAAGCATTGACCACAGACTCTGGGCTGGGGTGGCAACTTGCAATTTGTTCCCTGCCACACATGCTTTAGTTGCATCCAGAGCACCATTTCATGGAAGCATGTGGCTGAAAGAAGTTGCAGTGCATTTATCAAATCCTTTGTTCGCTTATCTCCCTCCTTCTGTGACTCTCTCTTCTCTTTGTTCTCCTATCACTGCTTGCAGAAGGAACAGTGGGCATTTTGTGCAGGTAGTGGAATTAATGCTTAGAACAGGTGTGTCAAACATAAGGCCCAGGGGCTTAACCAGATAAAACGGTGTGTTCAGCCTGTTTTGCTACAAATGTCATCCTTCCTCATGCTGTACTTCACCCAATCAACAGAGATGCTCCTGAACCAGTTAAGCAAAATAACACTTTTAACAGATGAGGCGGTGTCATGTAGTAGTTAAGAGAATCAGAATCAGTAGTTAAGAGAATGCTGTATGAATCAGGCATTTACCAGGCCAAATGTGACCTTTGCCATGAATTCACTGGGTGGCCTTAGGCAAACTCTCAGGCTTTCCAGCTGCAATATGGGGGCAAGAACTCTTGCAACTGATAGTAATCCCAAGTTTCAAGAGAACCGTAACTACAGAGTGGCTCCAAAACATAGTTCCTAACAGTCATGCTTGAAGGGCCAGGCATACTGGATGTGTGATGGGCCATTTTGCTCACTACTGTGGTCAGGGTTCTTCCCAACTGAAATGGTGACCTCACTGATGTCAACATCCTGAAACAAAGGGGGGGCACATATAGTTTCCCCCAAGACCACCTGCTGCCGGTGTTAAAGGACCAATTCTTCAATGGGAAAAGAAAAGCTATTCCAAGGAAGATAAGATGGAGAGAAAACGGAAATTTAATTTAGAGTGTGGCTTAACACCACCACAGGAGAAGGTCTTAATCAGGCAGGGACTTTTAATCCTGCTTCAGCAGGGTTTTGAGGTGGGGTGGTTTGAGCAGCTAGCAGTGGGTTGCAAGGCTCTGAAGAACAGGCTCAGCCACTGGAATCTCCAGGTGGGGCCTGGGCAAACTGCACAGTGCTGCTGCTGGCAGGAATCGTAGGCAACAGAGAGTTAAATGGTCTTGAGGGGGTTCTAAGGTGTAGGGAGCAAGGCATATGGGAAGGGGCTTTGCATAAATGTCCACATCTGTCCAGGATGCAGTCAGTTAAGGAGCCATTGTGAAGTGTTTTGGCTGCAGTGCAACAGGCCATGCTGCCCCCTCCAGGAAGAGAACATCAGAAGAGCCCTGCTGGATCAGGCCAGAGGCCCATCTAGTCCAGCTTCCTGCATCTCACAAAGGCCCACCAGATGTCTCAGGAAGCACACAAGACCTCAAGAGACCTCTATCCGGGTACCACTCCCTTGCACCTGGCATTCAGACAGCCTAAAACCAGGAGGCTGCACTTACCCATCAGGGCTTGTCACCTGTGATGGGCTTTTCCTCCAGAAATCTGTCCAGTTCCCTCTTAAAGGCATCCAGGCCAGATGCCATCACCACATCCTGTGGCAAGGAATTCCACAGGCTGACCACATGCTGGGTCCAGGGATGGTTCCTTGGGTCTGTCCTAACTCTCCCAACACTTGCCTTTAGTGGAGGGAGGGAGATCAAGGTCAGGCGGGCACCAGCGATGCCGTCTCCAGGGGTGGAGAGGGCCGGAGTGTGGGGCAGGTCGCCTGTCTCCTCCCTGCCCGAGAGCGGCTCTGGGGGCTCTGGGACGGGCAGGGGAGTGCCTCCAGCCCCCTCCCCCAGCAGCCTCTGCAGCCGGGAGGGGGAGCCGCCCCCCCTGCCCCGCCAGCCCTGCTGGTCACTGGGGCAGAGCTGCAGAGCTGGTCGGTGGTCGGGAGGAGCCACCCGGTAGGGAGGCGGGAGAAGCAGCAGGAGGAGGACGGGGCGGTGGTGTAGCTAGAGGGGGGTCAGAGCGCTCAGTTCTGCAGGGAGCCGCGCCACAGCGTGCAAGCAGAGCCTCCCCTTCGGAGCCATTCCGGGCGGGGAAGCAAAACGAAGCCACTCCCTGCAGAACTGAGCAATTTGCCCCCCTCTAGCTATGCCACTGGGTGAAAGGCAGGGCTGAAGGGGGCCTGAGCAGGGGGAGCCAGAGGTCGCATCTGCTCCCCCAAGAAGGGGTCCGTGGCACCAAGAAACCCCCCACACCCACACCGCACTACGTCCCTCTTGGGCACCAGATTCTTCTTTTGAGGCTGAGCTTGACAAGATCTGTGTCCGGCCCGCTGCTGAGATCCCTTCCCGCCTCAAGAGCACAGGCCTTTGCTCACCGAATGCCACCTTCACCTTGCAGGATGCAGCCCTGGCCAGTGTCCTTTTGTGCCAGAACAAAGGGATCTGTGGAACAAGTGGGTCCTCCAGCCATGTCACTCCACTGACCTGCAGAAGGAAGAGGCCTTGGAGCTGCCCTGCCTGGCCTTGGTGGAGAATTGTGGGAAGGAACCAAGCAGGAGATCCCGGGGAAGACAGCCTGGGCTCAGGTGCCCAGCGCCAGCACTTCAGGAGGGTCTGCTACCAGGATGCCCAGGGGCCCCGAGAGGTCTGCAGCGGACTCCACGCCCTTTGCCGTCAGTGGCTGAAGCCAGAAAGGCACACAAAGAAGCAGGTGCTGGGCCTGCTGATCCTGGAGCAGTTCCTGGCCATCCTGCCTCCAGAGATGGGGAGCTGGGTGAGGGATTGCAGGCCGGAGACCAGCTCACAGGCGGTGGCCCTGGGAGAAGGCTTCCTCCTGGGCCGGGCAGAGGCAAAGAAGCAGGCGGAGCAGCAGGTGAGTTCCTCCTGGTACTTCCGAGGGCCTGAGAAGGTGTCCAGGGGTGTTCCCCATGTTCCCACTGGATTTATGTGGAAGTCCCAAAAGAGATGTGCCAACTCTCCACATCCAGCCCTACCACGACTTTCCCCAGTTCCTTTTCTAACCCCTCTCCCCCCCTGGGGCCTCTGCTTCTGTTGCAGGGGCAGGGCCTTCTTGGAGTGGTCACTGATGTTGCTGGCCAGCCATCTGGGAGGATTTCAGAGGAGGGGCAAGGAGGTACCATGTTGCTGGGTAAGGATGTAGCTTTCTCCATTTGCTCCCATGTGCCTGAGAACTGTGGGCTGCTTCTGTGTTCCCCAAGTGTGAATGTGGGAGCTTTTTGTCCCCCACCTTTCCTATGTTTCAATTTAGGCTTCGTTTTCCAATTTTGTGACCTTCTCATCAATCCTTTGTATTATGCCCAGAGACAGTGTGAACATGGTCTCCCTTTCTCAGGGTACGTGTTGTGCACCTGAAAGATAAGTAGTATATAAAAATATGACAATTGTGATGATTATAAGAGTGAGTTCTATGTGCAGGCAGTTTGGTGTTTAACAAAAGTGTCTGTCAAAAATAAAACCATCTTCCAACCACATTTGCAGGTGATGAAATGATATCCAGGTTGGAACCTTCACAGTTTCTTCTTTACAACGGTGTGGACACAGTTTCCCTGGTATGTGTTGCGAGCGTTCACACAGCTGGCTGCCCGGCTGGTATCTCCGTTTGGCTATCTCCCAAGGTCGGAGCGCACACACTCCCGGCGACAAAGATGACACAAGGCAGAAGTCCTCCACCAAACGCCTCTTTACTATGTACAAGATATTTACAAGAGCAACAGTCCAAACTGTACAAATGGTACATGAATCACTGATCTCACTGACGTAGCCTTCGGCACAAAATCCACTCTGCATCCCCCACACCTTTGCTTGCTTCTGCTGGAATATATATGTGTGGCAGCCAATCAGCATGAGGGAAAAACTGCTTAGTCATGCTGACTTGGCATGTGCTGCCCCCCCCACACACACACATGGAATGTCACCTGGTGTACATCACCTGATATTGCATCAGCTTAGTTCCCAGGGTGCTGTGCTGGCTAAGTCTGGCCAAGGCTTCAGGCCTGCTTCTATTCAGCCAGTAAATTACATAGCAGTCCCGGGGATGAACCCTTGACAGTATGAGATCAGGTGGGGGGCAGGGAGAAATCTGGGTGACCGTTCCCTGCACATCTCCCAGGACCTGTCAGAATCTTTCCTGTCCCTTTGCTCCTGACAGTTCTGTCAAACCATTACTGTGAGAAGAAAATGTTGCTTCTGCTTATTCCAGGGTCCGGTGTCCTTTGAGGAGGTGGCTGTGTATTTCTCCGAGGAGGAGTGGGCTCTGCTGGGTCCAGCCCAAAGAGTGTTGCACGGAGAAGTCATGGAGGAGAACTGGGGGATCGTGGCCTCCCTTGGTAAGGCTCCCACTGTCCCTGGGTTGCTGAAATCCACTGTAAAATGCAGAAATCCCATGCGACTTCCTTGCTGTGTCATCCTAGAAACGGGGACTTGCTAGAAATAGAGTCGCAGAACCTGGAAGAGTTTTTCAGTGATTATCAACTGCTGTGCTGCAAACCCCTGTGGACCTTTCGTGGCACTCGAGTTGAAAATCTCTGCTTTAGATTTTAAAAAGTTGATTACTGGAAACAGTTAATTGCTCTAAAATATACGTATATATTCATACCTCTTCCACCTCACTTCCTTTAATGCTTTCTTTTGCCTCTGAATTGTGAGGTAAACGACATCTGGTCTTGCATGTCAGTATTTTTTCAAATCAGGTTAATGGCCTTGATTACTTCATGGAGGTAACGGTGTACCTGCAGGTATTCTTAGATAGGTGAGAAAAATTCTTCACTACCATCTGCCAGATATTTATAGGGCATAACTTGATTATTAAAAATCCAATCCTGATGTCAGTTTTTCCCCTCTAATTTTAACCCAGGTCCATTTTGGTTAAAAGTCATTGTCCATCAGAACAAAAGCAGAGGGAGATTTCCCCAGGGGAAGATAACTTTTGTGTTTATTTCAAATTAATAACACAGTTTTAATACTGGAGCTATCTCCTACCCAAAGAAATTCCATGTTTAGTGCTATCCAGAGCAGACCTTTCAGAGAGATCTTACAGTGCAATCCTATGTGGGGCCTACAGTAGCAGATCTCGGGATTCGCTGCAGTTAGTCCCAGGCTGGCATTGCAAAAGCCGTATTGCTGTTGCGCGTTGCTGGACCGTCGGCTCAAATGTTAGAGGCCCCATATGCAACTCACCCAGCCTGCACCAGACCAGGTGAGATAGTGGCAACAGTGGTTGTCAGGCAAGATGAGGAGGATCTCTGCAGCAATGGCGCGTGCCAAGGTCCTCTCCCCCTTTTCCTGGCCTGACATCGACATACCCCTTAAGGCTTCTTGGACTTATGCCAGCAAAATAGCCCCTTGGCGTTGCATGTGAATGACTGGCAGATTAGGATTGGGCTTGCTGTAATCTAATTATATTGTTAGATTATCACTGTCATTAGGTGGTAGCAATCTGTGGTCCAATTTCAATAGCTGGCATTTTGATATAGTAAGATATCTGAAAATGCTGATCCGCCCTTCCTCCCTTGGACCAATTGTGTTAAATGTAATTCTGTGTTTTGAGTTCCATAAACTTTTTAAGGACTCTTGATTTATAATTCTGAGCTGATATCTGAAGGAAGTGATCTGGCATCTGATACCTTGTCTCTAAATATATATTTTTATGTTGCTCGTATTTTAGTATTTTGTATTGACTTTAAGTTCTTATTTGACTGTGATATTTCCAACCAGTTGGTGGAAACAGAAAAGCAAGATATAAGTGATAATCATAAACTGGAGGCATATCGGAGTGCAAGTCCATCCAGTCCAGGCTGCACCTGTATTCCCAGACCAACCAGATCCCTAAACAATGGAACTTTTGTCTTGTCTGGATAACTGAATCATCCCCACCTCTGCAAAGCATTCAAGTCCCTTGAAGTTCAGAGGGTCAAGAAATGGTTTTAAGCCCCCCAGTTGACATCTTAATTTTCTATGATTGAGCAGAACACTGAATTATGTGCATTAACTGCCAAATCTGTAGGGCCGGATAATCAAGAGAGATCCATGGAGGCCGCACCAGACAAAGGGACCTATCCCCCACCCTCTGTAAAACCAGCCTGGGGAACATCCATCCTATGACATCCTCTGTCAGGTTGAGGAGGAAGTTGCCTCCTCCTCCACACTATTCAGGCTCAAGAGTTCAACACCAAATACAGGTGTGCCACCCATATCCAAGGGTCCTGTATCCGTGGTTTCATGTATCCGTGCTCACAAATGACCCCCTTTGCATAAATGACTTATGTGGTCTCTGATTGTCCCTCTCCTGTCACTGTCTTCTGTGTTTAGCTGTCTCTTTGGTGCCTGCAGATGCTTACAGGAAGTGGGTTAGAGGGTGGAAACAATGCAAGACTTGTCATGTTGTCAGGTTGTTTTCAACCCTCCAGCTCCCACACTCCACACTGTGATGTATTCACACAGGCATCACAGAAACAGCTAGACACAGGAGACAATGACAGAAGGGCTGCAAACAATAAGTCAACTGCAGGATGGGTGGATTTGTGAACCACTTCCTGTACTGTTTGCTGCTATTCTTGGTTTCCGGTATTTGCAGTGGCAACTGGAGCCTGTCCCCAACCCATAAGGGGGGGGCGACGCCTGTGTGCATGCTTGAAATTAGGCCACTAATGGAGGGACTACTCAGATAGTCCAGAATCCTACTGAGGAAGAACAGCAACCTACCCACACAGTAGTCTGAAAGGGGCCTGGAGGGGAGTGTAGGTCTTGGATGTGTGGTCTTGAGGCAGAGCACATTGCTGGAGGTCCTTTTGCAGGGCCACATCATGCTGCATCTGGCTTGGATGTCAAAGGCTCCAGGTAAGCCTCCAAGGATTGGCCTACTCAGACCTGCGCCAGCCAAAACACTAGTGCAAGTCCCCATGGGTATGGATATGGAGATCAGGTTTGGGAAAGGGAATAGGATTTGGTGGACACTTCCGCTACCAAACCAGCTCTCTTCCTGTACCTGATCTGCCCTCCCCCATCTCCTTTGCTGCCGTGTTCTGTCTTCTTTCCCCCCTTCCTGCCTCCCCTGCCATCCTACCTGTGTAAGCAGGTCTTCTCAGATCCACAGGCACACTGGGAAAGGCTCTGGCCTTCCTGACTGCATTCTGGCAGTGAGCAACTCCAAGCACTGCCAGAGAGCTGTTTTTTTAGTGCTGTAAGGCAGTCTATGCTGGTGGAACACTTGTTTGGCCAGCATACAAGCAACTCAACTTAGAATCAGGAAGTCTCCAGGTATGAACTGGAAACTTCCTGTCATGAACTCACTAAATGGTCTTCAGCTTCTCCCTCACAGCCTCAGCTCTTCAGCAGCAATATGGCAAAAACACTCTCCTTACAGGGTTGTTGTCAGTATTAACAAGTTATATGGCTGAAATGCACATTATCAGAAAATGTAACTGGGGCTGTTCACTAATTTCAGGTCACATTGTGTGTTACGTACTTCCCAATTTTCCCTTTTTCTGTTCCTGCAGGTGATAGGGAGGAAACTGAGAATGAGAGAAAACTGCTCACAATATGGTTGGAGAAAGTCATGCACAAGGAGGGAGGGCAGCAGAGAAACAAAAATGAAACAAAACTTTCAGTAGGAAATCAAGTCTTAATGTTCATTGGGGAATCCACACTGGAGAGAGGCCCTACAAATGCTTGGAGTGTGGGAAGAACTTTAGGGAACCTAAGACTTTTACCCAACATCAAAGAACTCACACAAAGGAAAAACCACATACATGTTGGGAGTGTGGAAAGAGCTTTAAGGAAGGCAAGTTCCTTCTTAGACATCAAAGAACCCATACAGGAGAGAAGCCAAATAATTGCTTGGAGTGTGGAAAGACCTTCAGTTGGTACAGCAACTTCACTTTACAAAAAAAAATTCATACAGGGGAAAAACCATATCAGTGCTGGGACTGTGGAAAAAAGTTTTAGTCAGCTCATCCAGCTCACTTCACATCAAAGAATTCACACAGGAGAGAAACCATATCAATGTTTGGAGTGTGGAAAGAGTTTTAAGGAACGCAAGTCCCTTACTGTACATCAAAGAATCCATACTGGAGAAAAACCATATAAATGCTTGGAGTGTGGAAAGAGCTTCAGTTGGTGCAGCAACTTTACTTTACACCAGAGAATTCATACAGGAGAAAAACCACATCAGTGCCAGGTGTGTGGAAAAAGATTTAACCAGCGTATCCAGCTCACTTCACACCAAAGGATTCACACGGGGAAAGCTGTATCAGTGCTTGGAGTGTGGAAAGAGGTTTAAGGAAAGCAAGTCTTGGAAAGCAGTGCTTGGAGTGTGGAAAGAGGTTTAAGGAAAGCAAGAAACATAATACCAGAACCAGGGGACATCCACTAAAATTGAGTGTTGGGCGGGTTAGGACAGACAAAAGAAAATATTTCTTTACTCAGCGTGTGGTCGGTCTGTGGAACTCCTTGCCACAGGATGTGGTGCTGGCGTCTAGCCTAGACGCCTTTAAAAGGGGATTAGACAAGTTTCTGGAGGAAAAATCCATTATGGGGTACAAGCCATGATGTGTATGCGCAACCTCTGCAGACGCGTGTGGCCTCTGGGAACCAAGTGCCTCGGGAACTAAGTGCCAGGTAAGGCACGAGAGTTTAGCATCTGGGCGAGTTCAGCAGCAGGGCGAGGAGGCCAGGGCCCCATACACTGCCGTTCCTCTTCCATTGAGAAAAGGGCTGCTATCCAGAGTACGGTTTTTAAAAGGACCCCTAAATAAAACAACAACAACAACAAAGCTATGCAGTCAGACAGCCAGCAGCAGGGTGCGGGCTATCCAGTGTTCTGCATCAAGTGCCACATGTATGATTATATGCCTCTGGGGCATAAGTCATGGGTGTGTCCTCGGTGCAAGGAGCTCCAGGCTCTCAGGGAACGCGTCCGCTCCCTTGAAGCCTTGGTGGCCGACCTGGAGAAGCGCAGGCAGCCAGAGGAGGACCGTGGGGAGACTTCCGGGGACAATCAGGCTTCGTCCCAACCTCAGGCGTGCAGCTCCTCGGCTGCCCGGGTGGGAAGTCTTGGGACTGGAGGACGTCATCCTGGAGAGGAGGGAAACAATCCCCTAGGGGGGATCCCTTCTCCAGGGGATGGGCCCGTATCCAAGTGCACTCGGGATACTCCTCGGCGGGAGGGGGATCGGGGGCTTCTTGTAGTGGGGGATTCGATTATTAGAAAGATAGAGAGGGGGGTTTGTGACGGATGTGAGGACCGCATGGTGACTTGCCTGCCTGGTGCGAAGGTTGCGGACATCACTTCTTGTCTAGACAGGTTAGTAGACAGTGCTGGGGGAGAGGTAGCGGCTGTGGTGCATGTCGGCACCAACGACATGGGCAAGTGTAGCTGGGAGGTCCTGGAGGCCAAATTTAGGCTTTTAGGCAGGAAGCTGAAAGCCAGGACCTCAAAGGTAGCGTTCTCTGAAGTGCTACCTGTTCCATGCGCAGGGCCAGCTAGGCAGGCGGAGATCAGGGGTCTCAATGTGTGGATGAGACGGTGGTGTAGGGAGGAGGGGTTTAGATTCGTTAGGCACTGGGGAACTTTTTGGGACAAGCGGGGCCTGTACAAGAGGGACGGGCTCCACTTGAACCAGAATGGAACCAGACTGCTGGCGCATAACATTAAAAAGGTGGCAGAGCAGCTTTTAAACTGATCCCTGGGGGAAGGCCGACAGGAGCCGAGGGGCATCCGGTTCGGGACTCCTCATCCCTATGGGATGAGGATGGGGAGGTTAGAGAACAACAAGACAAAGGCAGGGTAGGAGAAGAAATTGGGAAAGGTAGGGTGATGGGATGTCATAGACGGTTTGGCACAATGAGAGGATGCGGGGACAAAGGAGCAAATAAGCAGCCCATCCTGGGGCATTCCGTGTACAAATGCTTTTATGCGAATGCCCGAAGTCTACGAGCAAAGGTGGGAGAACTGGAATGTCTGGTGACAAGGGAAAATATTGACATAGTGGGCATAACGGAAACCTGGTGGAATGCGGAGAATCAGTGGGATACCGCAATCCCGGGCTATAAACTCTACAGGAGGGACAGGCAGGGGCGTGTTGGAGGTGGGGTGGCCCTTTATGTTAAGGAAGGGATAGAATCCAGCAAAGTAGAGATTGAAGGTGGGTCCGACTCCACCGTAGAATGTCTGTGGGTTAAATTACCAGGCTTGTGCAGCAATGTAATACTGGGGGCGTGCTATTGTCCTCCAGACCAGAAATCGGATGGGGACCTTGAAATGAGGAAACAGATCACCTCCCTGATCTGACAAGGAGGGACAGAGTTGTAATCATGGGGGACTTCAATTTTCCTCATATTGACTGGGTCAATTTGTGTTCTGGTCACGATAAGGAAACCGGATTTCTTGACGTGCTAAATGACTGTGGCTTAGATCAGCTAGTCATGGAGCCCACCAGAGAACAGGTGACTCTGGATTTAATACTGTGCGGTACGCAGGACCTGGTTAGAGATGTAAACGTTACTGAGCCATTGGGGAACAGTGATCATGCTGCGATCCGTTTTGACGTGCACGTTGGAGGAAGAATACCAGGCAAACCTCTAACAAAAACCCTTGACTTCCGACGGGCAGACTTCCCTCAAATGAGGAGGCTGGTTAGAAGGAGGTTGAAAGGGAGGGTAAAAAGAGACCAATCTCTCCAGAGTGCATGGAGGCTGCTTAAAACAACAGAAATAGAGGCCCAGCAGAGGTGTATACCGCAAAGAAAGAAGGTTCCACTAAATCCAGGAGGGTGCCCGCATGGCTAACCAGCCAAGTTAGAGAGGCTGTGAAGGGCAAGGAAGCTTCCTTCCGTAAATGGAAGTCTTGCCCTAATGAGGGGAATAAAAAGGAACATAAACTGTGGCAAAAGAAATGTAAGAAGGTGATATGGGAGGCCAAGAGAGACTATGAGGAACGCATGGCCAGCAACATTAAGGGGAATAATAAAAGCTTCTTCAAATATGTTAGAAGCAGGAAACCCACCAGAGAAGCAGTGAGGGAGGGAAAGGGGAGATAAAAGGAGACTTAGAGATGGCAGAGAAATTAAATGAGTTCTTTGCATCTGTCTTCACGGCAGAAGACCTTGGGCAGATACCGCTGCCCGAACGGCCCCTCCTGACCGAGGGGTTAAGTCAGATAGAGGTTAAAAGAGAAGATGTTTCAGACCTCATTGATAAATTAAAGATCAATAAGTCACCGGGCCCTGATGGCATCCACCCAAGAGTTATTAAGGAATTGAAGAATGAAGTTGCAGATCTCTTGACTAAGGTATGCAACTTGTCCCTAAAAACGGCCACGGTGCCAGAAGATTGGAGGATAGCAAATGTCACGCCTATTTTTAAAAAGGGAAAGGGGGGGGACCCGGGAAACTATAGCCCGGTCAGCCTAACATCTATACCGGGTAAGATGGTGGAATGCCTCATCAAAGATAGAATCTCAAAA
This sequence comes from Tiliqua scincoides, assembly GCF_035046505.1. Lineage (NCBI taxonomy): Eukaryota > Metazoa > Chordata > Lepidosauria > Squamata > Scincidae > Tiliqua > Tiliqua scincoides. Next base: position 268,269,630 of record NC_089822.1, read on the forward strand.
CACATAGACGAACAGGCCTTGCTGAGGGAGAATCAGCCTGGCTTCTGTAAGGGTAAGTCTTGCCTCACGAACCTTATAGAATTCTTTGAAAAGGTCAACAGGCATGTGGATGCGGGAGAACCCATAGACATTATATTTCTGGACTTTCAGAAGGCATTCGACACGGTCCCTCACCAAAGGCTACTAAAAAAACTCCACAGTCAGGGAATTAGAAGACAGGTCCTCTCATGGATTGAGAACTGGTTGAAGACCAGGAAACAGAGAGTGGGTGTCAATGAGCAATTTTCACAATGGAGAGAAGCGAAAAGTGGTATGCCCCAAGGATCTGTCCTGGGACTGGTGCTTTTCAACCTCTTCATAAATGACCTGGAGACAGGGTTGAGCAGTGAAGTGGCTAAGTTTGCAGACGACACCAAACTTTTCCGAGTGGTAAAGACCAGAAGTGATTGTGAGGAGCTCCAGAAGGATCTCTCCAGACTGACAGAATGGGCAGCAAAATGGCAGATGCGCTTCAATGTCAGTAAGTGTAAAGTCATGCACATTGGGGCAAAAAATCCAAACTTTAGATATAGGCTGATGGGTTCTGAGCTGTCTGTGACAGATCAGGAGAGAGATCTTGGGGTGGTGGTGGACAGGTCGATGAAAGTGTCGACCCAATGTGCGGCGGCAGCGAAGAAGGCCAATTCTATGCTTGGGATCATTAGGAAGGGTATTGAGAACAAAACGGCTAGTATTATAATGCCGTTGTACAAATCGATGGTAAGGCCACACCTGGAGTATTGTGTCCAGTTCTGGTCACCGCATCTCAAAAAAGACATAGTGGAAATGGAAAAGGTGCAAAAGAGAGCGACTAAGATGATTACGGGGCTGGGGCACCTTCCTTACGAGGAAAGGCTACGGCGTTTGGGCCTCTTCAGCCTAGAAAAGAGACGCTTGAGGGGGGGCATGATTGAGACATACAAAATTATGCAGGGAATGGACAGAGTGGATAGGGAGATGCTCTTTACACTCTCACATAATACCAGAACCAGGGGACATCCACTAAAATTGAGTGTTGGGCGGGTTAGGACAGACAGAAGAAAATATTTCTTTACTCAGCGTGTGGTCGGTCTGTGAACTCCTTGCCACAGGATGTGGTGCTGGCGTCTAGCCTAGACGCCTTTAAAAAGGGATTGGACAGGTTTCTGGAGGAAAAATCCATCATGGGGTACAAGCCATGATGTGTATGCGGAACCTCCTGATTTTAGAAATGGGTTATGTCAGAATGCCAGATGCAGGGGAGGGCACCAGGATGAGGTCTCTTGTTATCTGGTGTGCTCCCTGGGGCATTTGGTGGGCCGCTGTGAGATACAGGAAGCTGGACTAGATGGGCCTATGGCCTGATCCAGTGGGGCTGTTCTTATGTTCTTATGAAGCTCCAGGGAGGCTGCAGGCGCCGCTTCTGGGGATATGGGAGGCGAAGGGGGCGGAGGGGGAAGGGGCTGCCCCACTCCGCCCCCATTGGCTCCGCTTTACCCTCGCAGTGCAGAGCGAGAGCAGCACAAGCAGGTCCCGCGCGCCCCTGGCCCGGACTGGCTCCGAGAGGGGTCCCTGCAGGACTTGGTTTTTGCCCCCCCCGGCTACGCCACTGTGCAGGAGGCTGCCCGGCCCGCGAGGCTTAACAGCAGCGACGCCGCACTGCTAAAGGCGCAAATGGGGGGAGCGGGTGGGAAAGCCCTCCTGCGCCGCCCCCCTCTGCCTCCTCCACCACCTCGTGCGTGTCTTCAGCCCCTCTGGAGTCTGCAGTCGCGGGGCTGCACTTAGTCGAAAGGGGGGAGTGCTGGTTTTGGGGGAACAGACTCCAAGGCCGGCCAGGGGAGGGGCTGAGAAGGCGAACTGCAGCTGCCCCCCCGCCTGCTGCCTTCGGACCTGTCCTGGGGGGGCGTCGATCTGGACGGTGGAAGTGGCCACGTGTCAGAGGGATGGAAGCAAAGACTACAGGGTGGGGTGGGGGAGACACTTCAGAGGCCCCCAGGACAGAAGGGGTTCAGCCACATGCAGCAGTGAGGCACTGGACACAGGTGGCGTCTTGTCCTCTTGTGTGATCCCTGAAGCACTTGGTGGGCCACTGAGATGCAGGAAGCTGGACTCGGCAGGGCTGATGTCGAGGGTGCCATGGGTTGCAAAGGATCCTTCCTGAGTGTGCAAAAGGACTGGCACTTGTCAGATCCCTGAGCACAAGTCGGTGCTTGTGAAATGACCTCCCTGCTGCAGTGAAAGGGCAACATAAGAACATAAGAACAGCCCCACTGGATCAGGCCATAGGCCCATCTAGTTCAGCTTCCTGTATCTTACAGCGGCCCACCAAATGCCCCAGGGAGCACACCAGACAACAAGAGACCTCATCCTGGTGCCCTCCCCTGCATCTGGCATTCTGACATAGCCCATTTCTAAAATCAGGAGGTTGTGCATACACATCATGGCTTGTACCCCATAATGGATTTTTCCTCCAGAAACTTGTCCAATCCCCTTTTAAAGGCGTCCAGGCCAGATGCCGTCACCACATCCTGTGGCAAGGAGTTCCACAGACCGACCACATGCTGAGTAAAGAAATATTTTCTTTTGTCTGTTCTAACTCTCCCAACACTCAATTTTAGTGGATGTTTAGTAGAGTGTAAAGAGCATCTCCCTATCCACTCTGTCCATCCCCTGCATAATTTTGTATGTCTCAATCATGTCCCCCCTGAGGCACCTCTTTTCTAGGCTGAAGAGGCCCAAACACCGTAGCCTTTCCTTGTGAGGAAGGTGCCCCAGCCCCGTAATCTTCTTAGTCGCTCTCTTTTGCACCTTTTCCATTTCCACTATGTTCTTTTTGAGATGCGGCGAACAGAACTGGACAAAATACTCCAGTGGTGGCCTTACCATCAATTTGTACAACAGCATTATAATATTAGCCGTTTTGTTCTCAATACCTTTCCTAATGATCCCAAGCATAGACTTGGCCTTCTTCACTGCCGCTGCACACTGGGTCCACACTATCATCAACCTGTCCACCACTACCCCAAGATCTCTCTCCTGTTCTGTCACAGACAGCTCAGAACCCATCAGCCTATATTTAAAGCTTTGATTTTTTGCCCCAATGTGCATGACCTTACACTTACTGACATTGAAGCGCATCTGCCATTTTGCTGCCCATTCTGCCAGTCTGGAGAGATCCTTCTAGAGCTCCTCACAATCACTTCTGGTCTTCACCACTCAGAAAAGTTTGGTGTCGTCCGCAAACTTTGCCACCTCACTGCTCAACCCTGTCTCCAGGTCATTTATGAAGAGGTTGAAAAGCACCGGTCCCAGGACAGATCCTTGGGGCACACCGCTTTTCACTTCTCTCCATTGTGAAAATTGCCCATTGATACCCACTCTGTTTCCTGGCCTTCAACCAGTTCTCATTCCATAAGAGGACCTGCCCTCTAATTCGCTTACTGTGGAGTTTTTTTAGTAGCCTTTGGTGAGGGACCGTGTCTAACGTGAGAAGGTGGGGGGCCTTCTGAAAGTCCAGATATATAAAGTCCACGGGTTCTCCCATATCCACATGCCTGTTGACCTTTTCAAAGAATTCTATAAGGTTCGTAAGGTAAAGCTCGACTGCTCTACTCTACGTGTATGACCTGGACTGTATTTTGACTACTCTTTGTGTGAAACTCCTTGCTCTAATATACAACAGCTATGCTCTTGTATACTCTGCTGTGCCTGCTGGTTTTTGTGCATCCTGTTCTACACTGGGACACACCCAACGTTCCTACGCAGTCCTTAACATGGTCTTTTTTTAACTAAACCTGAACTCTCTTGGCTAAAGGCTGATTAGAAATATAGCAAATAAATAAATAAATGACACCAGGGTACTTAGGACTGACCCAGTGGCATAGTCAGAAGGGGTGCAAAGCACTAAGTTCTGTAGGGAGCCTCATTGCAGCATGCAAGGGCTTCCCCTCCCCTTCAAAGCCATTCTGGTGGTGAGGCTCCCTCAAGAGTGGAGAGTGCTTGGCACACCCTCTAGTTACGCCACTGGGCTGTCCCAGACAGAGAGGAAAGATGCCCAGACATCGAAGGCTCAGCAATCAATCCTTTTCCCACCATAAGCAAATGTGACAAGTTGTGAGACATGCCAGTTCAACATGTGATTTCCGGTCAGGAAATGTCAAAGATGCTGCCCCGCCATTTCATTCTTTAGCTGTGAAAGTATCACTGTGAAACTTGATGCATCAATCACTATTGAGCATCACTGACAGCATCATTCACCATTGAGGATTCAAAGATCAGCTCACCACTGCACCTATTTTATTTGGGGATGGGGAGAAAGAGGAAAAATATAGGAAGCACGCACTGCAATGCAGTGCTTGAGGTAGACTGGAAGCCGGAAGTGACATCACAAGAGGGACAGACAATTTGATTTTCGACCCCTGCGCTCCAAGTCCCATGGCACACCTGTGGACCTCTCACAGCATATCAGTGTGCCACAGCACACTGCTTGAAAGTAGCTGATTGAGATAAATTAAACATGTCCTTGGCCTCCACCCTTGCATGCAGGCACAAGCCTGCCAACAGACAGAAGAAGAAAGCTGCAGGTGCTCATTGGTCAGGGATGACAACAGAGAGACCATCTTTGCCATCTACGAAGCAAGGAGACAAAGAAGCCTTCCCCAGAGAGGCCACGTTCCCGCAATTCTCCACCATGACTTCTGCATGCAGGGCCCTCTGCCCAGCATCCAGTGGAGCCCACTCTTCCTCTGTGAAGTAAATGGCAACCTCCTCAAAGGTCACCGGATCCTGAAAGAAGAAGAAATTACAATATGTTCTCAGGATGCTCTTTTCACAGAGGCAAACACAACTAGAATGCTTATTATTAACAGTATTATTAATTGTATTTATATACCGCTTTTCAACTAAAAGTTCACAAAGCGGTTTACAGAGAAAAATCAAATAACTAAATGGCTCCCTGTCCCAAAAGGGCTCACAATCTAAAAAGATGCAAAGGAATACCAGCAGACAGCCACTAGAACAGACAGTGCTGGGGTGAGGTGGGCCAGTTACTCTCCCCCTGCTAAAAAAGAAGCAGCCACTTGAAAAAGTGCCTCTTACCCAATTGCTTAGGCTTGCTTAGGCTCAGAGAGATGGGCAGCGGACAGACACATCCAGGATGCCCTCTCCAATGATCCTTCCCTTACCTGCTCTGGTTGGCTGGCAGCTGCTTCCACTCTGTCGCAAAGAGGAGACAGTCTTGTACATAGTGTGAGAGTCATTCCACCTCCTGCAAGGAAGACAAAAGTGGGGTGATGTGCAATCCTCTCTACCAGCAATTTTCACCTGGTGAGCTGTGGCACATTGGTGTGCAGCAAAAGCGTGACGCCAGGAGCTGCTTCCGACGGTGGGATAGGTCATTGCATCTCATTGGGGCAGCTACCGCCCGCCTTAAGCTGGGCAGTCCCCAGCCAGTAGGGTGTTGCCTCGCCACGGTCCGTTAACCTCACGGGGTGCGTGGGGTTTAGGGTAAAAACTGACATGCGGATCGACAACTCTGCACCTGGCCTCTGAGTGGCCCACTTGGAGGCAGGCTGTGCAGCATGGCCTTTCCCAGTTTGAAGAGACACTTGGCCAACAGTCTGAGGCTAAGAGGCAAGAAGGAAGGCCCACAGCCAGGGAGACAGACCAGGGACAGACTGCACTTGCTTCCGGTGTGGAAGGGATTGTCACTCCCGAATCGGCCTTTTCAGCCACACTAGACGCTGTTCCAGAACCACCATTCAGAGCGCGATACCAGAGTCTTTCGAGACTGAAGGTTGCCAACAATAAAAAAAGGTTCACAGGTGTGCCGTGGGAGTTTGGGGCACAGTGGCTGAAAATAGCTGAAAATCCCTTCCAGGTCTGCAGCTTTGTTTCTTGGGCAACTGTCTGTAGTAATGCATTGTCCCTCTTCCTCCACCAGCTCTGCAGACATTATTACAGACAGTTGCCCTAGAATCAGAACCCCAGAACCCGGAAGAGTCTCCTGGGAGCTGGAAGTGACATTCCAAGAGGCCATAGAGAAGACCATAGAAGCCAGTGTGCTGGGAGAAGAAAAATATTGAAAATTGCTGCTCCATACATGTGTTGTATTTTTATCTTCATTTTAAATTTATATTCCTCGTCTGGGCATCTGCATTCTTAAACAGTGGCAGTGAAACACATTTCCAAAATTGGGAGAGGGTGCTGGAGAGCACCTCCCACACACCGGCTCAGGAAACAGAACTGCAGGCCCTGAATTTCAGGCATACAAGAGCAAGGGAACCCATCGTTACTCACCCCGGTCACCCTCCTGGACAATCCACCTGAACAGTGGATTCTCCCTCGTGTTCAACAGAGCAGTCTCTGCCTCGGAGACTTCCGTGGTCACTTCGGCCACTGGCCCCCACCCTCTGAGCATCCCGCTTGGAGGCAGGCTGTGCAGCATGGCCTTTCCCAGTTTGAAGAGACACTTTGCCAACAGTCTGAGGCTAAGAGGCAAAGAAGGAAGGCCCACAGCCAGGGAGACAGACCAGGGACAGACTGCACTTGCTCCCGGTGTGGAAGGGATTGTCACTCCCGGATTGGCCTTTTCAGCCACACTAGACGCTGTGCCAGAACCACCATTCAGAGCGCGATACCATAGTCTTTCGAGACTGAAGGTTGCCAACATCATACTATTACCCAACTTGGGTCTGCTAGTTTAACCCACAGTATTTCTATGGTGGAGGCAGACCCGCCTTCCATCTCAACTCTGCTAGATTCTACCCCTTCTTTGACATATATGGCCACCCCTCCTCAACACGTCCACTGCTAATCAGGATTCTCTCTCCGACCCAGGAACCAGTGGACAAGGCAATGAAGATCTGAGAGAGCCTTGTGGGATGTCATCGGACATTACCATGCATGAGGTAGAGGAAGAGACTTTTAAAAAGCATGATGGATCAGGAAGGATGGAGGGAAGACAGACCCCTGCCTGGAGAACTAAACACGTATGTCTCCATGAACTCCTGATCAAAGAGGAACATTCCATAGTAAGGAGATGTGAGATGTGTCCTTTGCATGAGGAAACTACCAGCACAAGCACACATGAAAGGAGCCACACAAGGGAGAGAACTGCGCATCAGGAAAGATCAAGGAAGCAGGAGGGAAACCAGACACAGAAAGGGAGAAATAAATCTGTTGCCTGTTAGGGTAGCAATTTGAACACCCTCCCAGTCAATCCGCAGAAAGAAACTGAAAAGAGGAAGGAAAAATGCCCTCAGTGTGGAAAGATCTTCAACAGTAAATTGCACCTTACAAAACATCAAAGAATCCACACTGGAGAGAAGCCATATAAATGCTTAGAATGTGGGAAGTGTTTTAGTTTGCAAGCAAACCTCACCACCCATCAAAGAACCCACACAGGTGAAAACCATATAAATGCTTTGAATGTGGAAAGAGCTTTAGTGTGAGCTCAAGCCTGACTTTGCATTGAATAACACACACAGGGGAGAAACCATAGCAATGCTTGGAGTGTGGAAAGAGCTTCAGTTTGAACTCAAGCCTGACTTTGCATCAAAGAACTCACACAGTGGAGAAACCATATAAATGCTTGGAGTGTGGAATGAGTTTCAGCTGGAGCTCACAAATGACTTCACATCAAAGAACCCACACAGGGGAGAAACCATATCAATGCTTGGAGTGTGGAATGAGCTTCAGTCAGAGCTCACATCTGACTCTGCATCTGAGAATCCACACAGAGGAGAAACCATAGAATTTCCTTGAGTGCAGAAAGAGCCTCAGGGTCTACCCATCCCTTACTTCTCTTGAACACATTCACACTGGAGAGAAAGCTTTGAAGTGTTTAGAGTGCGGTGAAAGATTCTTCCACAGGAGAAGCTTTAAGGCACATCAAGGTTTTACACACAGGACAGAGATCTCCTCAATGCTTTGTGTGCAATGAACTTCGATCAGAGCACAAGCCTCTGTTTACATCAAAAAATCCACACAAGGACTCTTAGTACTGCTTGGAAAGTGTCGCCAGAGGTGGGGTGGCGCACCATGAAAGCGCAGATGATGCTGTTATCCTCTCCTCCTGTCAGCCTTAGAAGGGCCTTCAAGTTTAGAACGATCACCTTGAATGGGGACTGGAAGCATATGGACAGCCACTGTAGCTGCTGGAGCAGTGGTCCAGCCAAGTCATAACGTCTGGCCCTCATAACCACTCTTATGTTACATTACGTTAAGGCCACTGCCTTCTACACTCATTGCAGTGCCTGAACTGTTTTAGCAGGTAGCCTAAAACAGAGTGCATTGCAGTAGCCCAGTCTTGAAGTTTCTAAAGCATGGGTCACCAGAACTAGGTTGAAACGGCTCAAGTATAGTTTCAGGTGGCGCACCAGCTAAAGTTGTGTGAACACACTTCTAGCGACTGCTGCCACCTGACTTTCCAGGGACAGCTGAGAGTCCAGGAGGACTCCCAAGCTGTGCACTGTCACGGGAAAGGCATAAACTGGGCAACAACAAAATATAGGCCTCTGCTTGAAGCCATGTTAAATGCTTGGAACCGTGCTAGCCAGACACAGCTGTGAGAAAGTTCTGAATTAGGAGCCAGCTTCTCCGAGGGATGTGGGAGCAGCTGGCCCTCCTCTCCAAGAGAGCTGTTCCCAGAGTGGCTTGATTGGCCAAGGACACCTTGAGTGGGAATCTGCTCCAGCTGCAGATTTTCAGGTTGGGAGGGGTAACCCTCCATGAGTGAGTTACCTGTCTGCAGTCCACCACTAGAACCAGTTCTGATCTCTAATTGGCTGTTGAGCCCAAGTCACTTATAAGGGTCACCTGTTAGGAACTTTCCTTCTCTTAGATGTTCTCTGATCTGTGGGGCCTGAGCTTTGACCACTCTGATCTAAGCTGGATGGACCCTCACTGCAGCAGGGCCGACTGATGAACTGGGATTTATTGATGTGAGACTTTGGTGAGTGATACTATTAGTGTCAGGGGTTTTTATTCTTTTAATTTGGGTGTGTATTGCATGCTCTCTTTAAATGCCAACATCTATGCCTAAGTGAAGTGCCTGTCTGATGTTATTTCTCTCCTTTAATAAATCCTGCCTATTACAGCTTTAGCTGGGTGGATTATGGGAACCACGGAAGGGGGAACCTGGTGGTAAATGGGACTGGCTTCTAGTGACTTGGCCTTCTGCTTCCCTGATGCCCAGTAATTGGGCCTGGCACCCTGTTGCAGCCCAAGTGGGGACTCTGGCTGGGAAGCCAAGGCTTTGAAGGCAAAGTGACCTGTTGTATGGTCTGTGGGCTTCTCAGGCTGAGAGAGCAATTAACAGGGAGCAGAATCTGGTTAGGTAACTAGAGGGTGATTGGGCTTTTGCCCTGTGGACCAGGAGAGGGAAGATGGGCCTGGGAGGTAATAAAAAGGGGGAAATAGGAGCTGGGAGCTGCCTGGCTATTGGGGGGGGGGGAGGAAGTAAATCAAAGATGGATCCCTCTTTGCAAACTGATGAGGAAGTGAAAGGCCAGAATCTCTACCCTGCCAGAGAGGAAATGCCTGGGGAGAGTATAACTGTGAGCAGCCCTGCTCTTGCCTCGCTCTGCTGCATCCCCAGCCCTTTGCCCCACTCCTTCTGCCCCGCTATTCAAGAACCATCACAGAGGGGCTTGGTCCTGCAGCAGGGAATGCAGGCGCTCCTCTTCACAGCCCTTCAGTTCCAGGCTTGCTGGACACGCCAGAGGCCAAGCTCCAGGTCTCCTCGCATCGTGCCAGGAGGACGCAGACCCACGGAGGACCCGAACTGGTCCCGAGGCAAGGCAGGCAGGGACTCGGCTTCGCGGATCCCAGAGACTAAAAGAGGGGACCAGCCACACCAGCAGCCGGGCAAGGTCTGGCTGGAGCAGCTCCCCTCCGCCCCCTTCCTCCTCCGCCTCCTGCTGGGCGGCACCGTAGGTGGTCCAGGAGGAGTCCCGGGTCTGGGGTGGGGAGGGCATGGGGAAGCCCGGGAGCAGGGGGTCAGGCTCGAGGGGCAGGGAGCGGGGAGGGGAGCACTGCTGCACAGAGGCGTAGTCTGGCAGGAGCCTCCCCCTCGGAGCCAGTCCGGGCCAGGAGCGCTGCGGGGCGCGGGACCTGCTGGCGCTGCTCTCGCTCTCTCTGCTGCGCGGCACTGCGAGGGTTAAGCGGGGGGCGCAGTGGGGCAGCCCCTTCCTCCTCCGCCCCTTCCGCCTCCTGCACGCAGCGCCTGCAGCCTTTCCGGAGCTTCCAGCTGGCCCGGCGGGGGGACCTGGAGGAGCCGCGGTCAGGGAGGGTAAGAAGGAATCGAGGGACTGGGGCAGGGAAGGCCAAGCCAGGCTCCGGGGTGGGGAAGGGGGGCCACTGTCCCCCCCCCTCCACCTGGGCTGTGCTGAGGGGGCTGCGAGAATCGTGGGAAAGGCAGAAGCGAAGGGGCGAGACGGCTGCTCAGGAGGGAAAGGGGGGCCAAGGGCACAGGAGCTCGTGGGGGCACTGAGGACCCTCCTGTCAAGACCCACCCGGAAGGGGCAACAGGCTGCCCAGGACCCAGCTCTGGAACTGCGCCCCAAAGAGCTGCGCCTGTCCTGAGAGGCGGACCTGGGAGATGAACCCCGTGGGGGTTTAGGCGCATCTCCCCCCAGCCAGCCCCACTTGCAGCCCCGCCCCACAGCCTGCAGGGGGCGAGTCCAGGAAGGGCAGGCAGAGCTCCGCTTTGGGACCCCTCCTGCCCCAGGAGTGGAGCAGCGTCAGGGGAGCAGGCAGGGCAGAACTGGAGACCCCTTCAAGAGCTGGCATTTCAGGGGTGGCGCCTGTCCCAGCTGGGGAGCTGCTGCTTCCTGCTCCCAAAGGCTCCCCAAAGCGCCTGCATTTTCCTCCTTGAATGTTCTTTCTCCCAGTTCTTCAGAGAGATGAGCCTCCTTTGCCTGCTTCGCACAGACAGGCAGGCAGGAGAAGAAAGGAGGGCCTCGGAGGCAGTCCCACGTCCTAAAACGGGATGCCCAAATCCGTGGCTCAACAGCAACTGGGAGGAAAGGGCTAGGAGGGGACGCCAAGCAGAAAGGGGTGGTCTTTGCCCCCAGAGGCTTAGCACAAGGGGTGCTGCTCTAGCCTCAAAAGGGGGAGTCATAAAGTTGAGGGGCCACCAGAGAGAAGGCCCTGCCCCTTGCTGCCATCCACCTGCCCCAGCCCTGGAAGCTGACCTCCCAGTTTTGCAGAGGTGGAGCACAATCACTCAGCTTTCACTTTTGAAAGCCAGGGGAGTCCTGCAGACGCTCAAGCAGGGCTCTCTGCACCCCGGGAACGTTGCTGCAGGGACTGGTGGGCACATCCCAGTCCCTACAGCCCCCCTAAGCTACCTTCCCTTCACCTCTTAGGGGGCCAGAGGCCAGTGCCCTCAGGCTGGGGCGTCGCAACACCCCAGTTTAAAAGCCCTGGTGTAGGGTTTCAGAGTTCCAAACGGCATTCAGGAGCCCTCTCATCCAAAGCCTGGACCTCTTCCCTTTCCAGAGGTCCACCAGGGAGAAAGAAAGAGCGAAACATGGATTTGGAGCTGATGGGAGTCCTTCCAGCATCTGGGATTGATGCAGGGAGCAGAGAGTTCATTAAGGAGCTGAGCCCCAGAAGGAGGCAGTGGGGAGGACAAGGGAAGAGCTCCAAGTGTATGTCCTGCAGAGAGTGACCTCCCTGAGTAGCCTGGAAACATCTGCAGTCTTGCAAAGCTTTGAGCTGAGAGGGGTGGGAAAGAAGCCCCCAGGTGGGGAGGGAGGCCCAGGATCACAGCCCTACCAGTGGAGGGGAAGGGGAGGGGGCCGAGAAGGCACACTGAAATACCCCCCCCCCAGCTGCCAATAGCATGCTGAACTCTTGGTCTGCTCTTGGGTGCCTTTGTTTCTATGGTGAGGGGTTTTTATGTGGGCAGCGGAAAGGCTGGAACAGAGAGGGCCAGAAGGGGCCTTCATCTCTGAAATCAATGCCAAAAAGAGCAGGATGAGGTAGAGACACTGGAGAACAGGATTTTAGACCTAAAACGGAGGGGCCGGGTACTTTTTACTATATGTTTACTTTATATGTATATATATGTTTAATTCACGTATATAAAGTATGGTATATGAGTGTGGCATATGTTTTATTATATCTTCAGTTTATATACGTATTTAAAATTGTGTTTTATTTGTTTAACTGTTGGCATCTTTGCTGATTTCAACAGTGACCAAGGCAAGAAAAATAAGATCTTTCCAGCACCCCTGCCTGATCCAAAAGTCCCAGAGATTTTTTTGGAAGGTTGATGCTCTCAGAAGAAGGAATTGAGGAAGATGAGCAGGAGGAGCGACTGAGCAGGGAAGATCCAGCCCCAAATGTCTGCCCTGTGCAGAGGAACTGCCTTACCCAGCCTGCATCAAAACAGCCACGTCTTCCAAGGTGTGTGTCTCAGTGTCTCCCCTTTCCAGAGGTGCAGAGATAACTAGGCTTCCACCTAGGGCTGAAGTATTAGTGCCGGACAACAGGACGTGTCCTGGAATGGATACAACTCCTCTCTTAGGGACTTTCCTCAATCTGTCCAATTCCATTTGAAAGGCATCTAGGCTTTCAAGTGCCAATACCACATCCTACATAATAACATAAGAACAGCCCCACTGGATCAGGCCATAGGCCCATCTAGTCCAGCTTCCTGTATCTTACAGCAGCCCACCAAATGCCCCAGGGAGCACACCAGATAACAAGAGACCTCATCCTGGTGCCCTGCCTTGCATCTGGCATTCTGACATAACCCATTTCTAAAATCAGGAGGTTGCGCATACACATCATGGCTTGTACCCCATAATGGATTTTTCCTCCAGAAACTTGTCCAATCCCCTTTTAAAGGCGTCTAGGCTAGACGCCAGCACCACATCCTGTGGCAAGGAGTTCCACAGACTGACCACACGCTGAGTAAAGAAATATTTTCTTTTGTCTGTCCTAACCCACCCAACACTCAATTTTAATGGATGTCCCCTGGTTCTGGTGTTATGTGAGAATGTAAAGAGCATCTCCCTATCCACTCTGTCCATCCCCTGCATAATTTTAAGAACATAAGAACAGCCCCACTGGATCAGGCCATAGGCCCATCTAGTCCAGCTTCCTGTATCTCACAGCGGCCCACCAAATGCCCCAGGGAGCACACCAGATAACAAGAGACCTCATTCTGGTGCCCTCCCTTGCATCTGGCATTCTGACATAACCCATTTCTAAAATCAGGAGGTTGCGCATACACATCATGGCTTGTACCCCATAATGGATTTTTCCTCCAGAAACTTGTCCAATCCCCTTTTAAAGGCGTCTAGGCTAGACGCCAGCACCACATCCTGTGGCAAGGAGTTCCACAGACCGACCACACGCTGAGTAAAGAAATATTTTCTTTTGTCTGTCCTAACCCGCCCAACACTCAATTTTAATGGATGTCCCCTGGTTCTGGTGTTATGTGAGAATGTAAAGAGCATCTCCCTATCCACTCTGTCCATCCCCTGCATAATTTTAAGAACATAAGAACAGCCCCACTGGATCAGGCCATAGGCCCATCTAGTCCAGCTTCCTGTATCTCACAGCGGCCCACCAAATGCCCCAGGGAGCACACCAGATAACAAGAGACCTCATTCTGGTGCCCTCCCTTGCATCTGGCATTCTGACATAACCCATTTCTAAAATCAGGAGGTTGCGCATACACATCATGGCTTGTACCCCATAATGGATTTTTCCTCCAGAAACTTGTCCAATCCCCTTTTAAAGGCGTCTACGCTAGACGCCAGCACCACATCCTGTGGCAAGGAGTTCCACAGACCGACCACACGCTGAGTAAAGAAATATTTTCTTTTGTCTGTCCTAACCCGCCCAACACTCAATTTTAATGGATGTCCCCTGGTTCTGGAGTTATGTGAGAGTGTAAAGAGCATCTCCCTATCCACTCTGTCCATCCCCTGCATAATTTTGTATGTCTCAATCATGTCCCCCCTCAGGCGTCTCTTTTCTAGGCTGAAGAGGCTTATGAGGCTTCCTCATAAGGAAGGTGCCCCAGCCCCGTAATCATCTTAGTTGCTCTCTTTTGCACCTTTTCCATTTCCACTATGTCTTTTTTGAGATGCGGTGACCAGAACTGGACACAATACTCCAGGTGTGGCCTTACCATAGATTTGTACAACGGCATTATAATACTAGCCGTTTTGTTCTCAATACCCTTCCTAATGGTCCCAAGCATAGAATTGGCCTTCTTCACTGCCGCCGCACATTGGGTCGACACTTTCATCGACCTGTCCACCACCACCCCAAGATCTCTCTCCTGATCTGTCACAGACAGCTCAGAACCCATCAGCCTATATCTAAAGTTTTGATTTTTTGCCCCAATGTGCATGACTTTACACTTACTGACCTTGAAGCGCATCTGCCATTTTGCTGCCCATTCTGCCAGTCTGGAGAGATCCTTCTGGAGCTCCTCACAATCACTTCTGGTCTTTACCACTCGGAAAAGTTTGGTGTCGTCTGCAAACTTAGCCACTTCACTGCTCAACCCTGTCTCCAGGTCATTTATGAAGAGGTTGAAAAGCACCGGTCCCAGGACAGATCCTTGGGGCACACCGCTTTTCACCTCTCTCCATTGTGAAAATTGCCCATTGACACCATCATTTTCTAATGATCCCAAGCATAGAATTGGCCTTCTTTACTGCCACTGCACATTGAGTCAACACTTTCATCGACTTGTCCACCACCACCCCAAGATCTCTCCCCTGATCTGTCACAGACAGCTCAGAACCCATTAGCCTATATGTAAAGTTTTGATTTTTTGCCCCAATGTGCATGACTTCACACTTACTGACATTGAAGCACATCTGCCATTTTGCTGCCCAGTCTGCCAGTCTGGAGAGATCCTTCTGGAGCTCCTCACAATCACTTCTGGTCTTCACCACTAGGAAAAGTTTGGTGTCGTCTGCAAACTTAGCCACCTCACTGCTCAACCCTGTCTCCAGGTCATTTATGAAGATGTTGAAGCGCATCGGTCCCAGGACAGATCTTTGGGGCATACCACTTTTCGCTTCTCTCCATTGTGAAAATTGCTCATTGACACCCACTCTCTGTTTCCTGGTCTTCAACCAGTTCTCAATCCATGAGAGGACCTGTCTTCTAATTCCCTGACTGTGGAGTTTTTTTAGTAGCCTTTGGTGAGGGACCGTGTCGAATGCCTTCTGAAAGTCCAGAAATATAATGTCTATGGGTTCTCCCGCATCCACATGCCTGTTGACCTTTTCAAAGAATTCTATAAGGTTCGTGAGGCAAGACTTACCCTTACAGAAGCCAGGCTGATTCTCCCTCAGCAAGGCCTGTTCGTCTATGTGTTTTGAGATTCTATCTTTGATGAGGCATTCCACCATCTTACCCGGTATAGATGTTAGGCTGACCGGGCTATAGTTTCCCGGGTCCCCCCTCTTTCCCTTTTTAAAGATAGGGGTGACATTTGCTATCCTCCAATCTTGTTGGCACCGTGGCCGTTTTGAGGGACAAGTTGCATATTTTGGTTAAGAGATCAGCAACTTCATTCTTCAATTCCTTAATAACTCTTGGGTGGATGCCATCAGGGCCCAGTGACTTATTGATCTTTAATTTATCAATGAGGTCTGAAACATCTTCTCTTTTAACCTCTACCTGACTTAATTCCTCATCAGGATGGGCCCTTCGGGCAGCAGAATCTGCCTGAGGTCTTCCGCCTTGAAGACAGATGCAAAGAACTCATTCAATTTCTCTGCCATCTCTAAGTCTCTAACAAAAACCCTTGACTTCCGACGGGCGGACTTCCCTCAAATGAGGAGGCTGGTTAGAAGGAGGTTGAAAGGGAGGGTAAAAAGAGTCCAGTCTCTCCAGAGTGCATGGAGGCTGCTTAAAACAACAGTAATAGAGACCCAGCAGAGGTGTATACCGCAAAGAAAGAAGGGTTCCACTAAATCCAGGGGAGTGCCCGCATGGCTAACCAGCCAAGTTAGAGAGGCTGTGAAGGGCAAGGAAGCTTCCTTCCGTAAATGGAAGTCTTGCCCTAATGAAGAGAATAAAAAGGAACATAAACTGTGGCAAAAGAAATGTAAGAAGGTGATAGGGGAGGCCAAGCGAGACTATGAGGAACGCATGGCCAGCAACATTAAGGGGAATAATAAAAGCTTCTTCAAATATGTTAGAAGCAGGAAACCCGCCAGAGAAGCGGTTGGCCCTCTGGATGGTGAGGGAGGGAAAGGGGAGATAAAAGGAGACTTAGAGATGGCAGAGAAATTAAATGAGTTCTTTGCATCTGTCTTCACGGCAGAAGACCTCGGGCAGATACCGCTGCCCGAACGGCCCCTCCTAACCGAGGAGTTAAGTCAGATAGAGGTTAAAAGAGAAGATGTTTCAGACCTCATTGATAAATTAAAGATCAATAAGTCACCGGGCCCTGATGGCATACACCCAAGGGTTATTAAGGAATTGAAGAATGAAGTTGCAGATCTCTTGACTAAGGTATGCAACTTGTCCCTCAAAACGGCCACGGTACCAGAAGATTGGAGGATAGCAAATGTCACGCCTATTTTTAAAATGGGAAAGAGGGGGGACCCGGGAAACTATAGGCCGGTCAGCCTAACATCTATACCGGGTAAGATGGTGGAATGCCTCATCAAAGATAGGATCTCAAAAAGGATAGAATCTCAAAACACATAGACGAACAGGCCTTGCTGAGGGAGAGTCAGCATGGCTTCTGTAAGGGTAAGTCTTGCCTCACAAACCTTATAGAATTCTTTGAAAAGGTCAACAGGCATGTGGATGCGGGAGAACCCGTGGACATTATATATCTGGACTTTCAGAAGGCGTTTGACACGGTCCCTCACCAAAGGCTACTGAAAAAACTCCACAGTCAGGGAATTAGAGGACAGGTCCTCTCCTGGATTGAGAACTGGTTGGAGGCCAGGAAGCAGAGAGTGGGTGTCAATGGGCAATTTTCACAATGGAGAGAGGTGAAAAGCGGTGTGCCCCAAGGATCTGTCCTGGGACCGGTGCTTTTCAACCTCTTCATAAATGACCTGGAGACAGGGTTGAGCAGTGAAGTGGCTAAGTTTGCAGATGACACCAAACTTTTCCGAGTGGTAAAGACCAGAAGTGATTGTGAGGAGCTCCAGAAGCATCTCTCCAGACTGGCAGAATGGGCAGCAAAATGGCAGATGCGCTTCAATGTCAGTAAGTGTAAAGTCATGCACATTGGGGCAAAAAATCAAAACTTTAGATATAGGCTGATGGGTTCTGAGCTGTCTGTGACAGATCAGGAGAGAGATCTTGGGGTGGTGGTGGACAGGTCGATGAAAGTGTCGACCCAATGTGCGGCGGCAGTGAAGAAGGCCAATTCTATGCTTGGGATCATTAGGAAGGGTATCGAGAACAAAACGGTTAGTATTATAATGCCGTTGTACAAATCTATGGTAAGGCCACACCTGGAGTATTGTGTCCAGTTCTGGTCGCCTCATCTCAAAAAAGACATAGTGGAAATGGAAAAGGTGCAAAAGAGAGCGACTAAGATGATTACGGGGCTGGGGCACCTTCCTTATGAGGAAAGGCTACGGCGTTTGGGCCTCTTCAGCCTAGAAAAGAGACGCTTGAGGGGGGACATGATTGAGACATACAAAATTATGCAGGGGATGGACAGAGTGGATAGGGAGATGCTCTTTACACTCTCACATAATACCAGAACCAGGGGACATCCACTAAAATTGATTGTTGGGCGGGTTAGGACAGACAAAAGAAAATATTTCTTTACTCAGCGTGTGGTCGGTCTGTGGAACTCCTTGCCACAGGATGTGGTGCTGGCGTCTAGCCTAGACGCCTTTAAAAGGGGATTGGACGAGTTTCTGGAGGAAAAATCCATTATGGGGTACAAGCCATGATGTGTATGCGCAACCTCCTGATTTTAGGAATGGGTTAAGTCAGAATGCCAGATGTAGGGGAGAGCACCAGGATGAGGTCTCTTGTTATCTGGTGTGCTCCCTGGGGCATTTGGTGGGCCGCTGTGAGATACAGGAAGCTGGACTAGATGGGCCTATGGCCTGATCCAGTGGGGCTGTTCTTATGTTCTTATGTTCTTAAGTCTCCTTTTATCTCCCCTTTCCCTCCCTCACCATCCAGAGGGCCAACCGCTTCTGTGGTAGGTTTCCTGCTTCTAACATATTTGAAGAAGCTTTTATTATTCCCCTTCATGTTGCTAGCCGTGTGTTCCTCAAACTCTCTCTCGGCCTCCCGTATCACCTCCTTAAATTTCTTATGCCACAGTTTATGTTCCTTTTTATTCTCCTCATTAGGGTAAGACTTCCATTTATGGAAGGAAGCTTCCTTGCCCTTTACAGCCTCTCTAACTTTGCTCGTTAGCCATGTGGGCACCCTCCTGGATTTAGTGGGGCCCTTCTTTCTTTGTGGTATACACCTCTGCTGGGCCTCTATTATTGTTGTTTTAAGCAACCTCCATGCACTCTGGAGAGATTGGACTCTTGTTAGCTTCCCTTTCAAGCTCCTTCTAAACAGCCTCCTCATTTGAGGGAAGTCCGTCCGTCGGAAGTCTAGGTCTTTTGTGATAGATTTTCCCGGTATTCTTCCCCGACGTGCATGTCGAAACGGATCGCAGCATGATCACTGTTCCCCAACGGCTCCGTAACGTTGACATCTCTAACCAGCTCCTGTGTACCGCACAATATTAAATCCAGAGTCACCTGTTCTCTGTCCTCCGCTCCTTCTCCATGCTGCGCTCTGCAGTGCCTCCACGCAGCTCAATGGCGCGTTCTCCTGCAGCATCAGCAGCTGCTCCCCGGACAGGGCACCTCCTCCAGCCGTGGCGCCGTGGAGCTTCTTAGCGAGCTCTCCAGGTGGCCCTGCATGCACCGGGCCGGGGAGGCGGGATGCAGTGGCGGTGGCAACTCCCCCTCCTGGCTGGCCTGCACTAGCTCCTCCCAGGTCCCGGAGGGCCTCAGCTGGGGCAGCCACAGGTCCCTGCCCGCCAGGAGCTCAGCCCTGCCCGGGCCGGAGTAGACAGGTGAGCAGCCTCCCCCTCGGGCGCCCCATTTGCAGGCTGCCAACCGGCCCTCTCAGAGGCTGCCCCGGGCTCCCTGACTTGCGCCCCCTGGAAGCAGGGGGGCCACTGGCCTGTAGGGTCCAGGGCTGCCATCAGCAGCGGACCCGTCCTACCGCCTGCTGGAGGGGTTAAGACGCCGGCTGACCACCGTGTCCAGCGAGTGCCCATGCAGGCCTGGCCCCCCGCTCGCCTGGAGGGCAGGGTGTAGTGGGCTGCTGCAGGGTGGATTCCTGCTGGACCTTGGCCAGCCCCGCGGGAAACAGCCACGGGGTTGCAATGAGCTTTATCAGTGGCATAGCTAGAGGGGGTGCAGAGCACTAGGCTTTGCAGGGAGCCTCGCTACAGCAGGATCGCAGCATGATCACGATTCCCCAATGGCTCCGTAACATTTACATCTCTAACCAGGTCCTGAGTACTGCAAAATATTAAATCCAGAACAACCTGCCCTCTTTTGGGCTCCGTGACTATCTGCTCTAAGCCACAGTCATTTAGCACATCAAGGAATCCAGTCTCCTTTTCTTGACCAGAACACAAATTGACGCAGTCTATGTGAAGATAATTGAAGTCCCCCATGATTACAACCCTGTCCCTCCTTGTTACCTCCCTGATCTGTCTCCTCATTTCAAGATTCCCTTCCGATTTCTGGTCTGGAGGACGATAGCACGCCCCCAGGATTACATTGCTCCACAAGCCTGGTAATTTAACCCATAGAGATTCTACGGTGGAGTCGGACCCACCTTCAATCTCTACTCTGCTGGATTCTATCCCTTCCGTAGGGATGAGGAGTCCCAAACCGGATGCCCCTCGGCTCCTGTCGGCCTTCCCCCAGGGTTCAGTTTAAAAGCTGCTCTGCCACCTTTTTCATGTTATGCGCCAGCAGTCTGGTTCAACTGGAGCCCATCACTCTTGTACAGGCCCTCAGTGCCTAACAAATCTAAACCCCTCCTCCCTTCTCCACCATCTCATCCACGCATTGAGACCCTTGATCTCCGCCTGCCTAGCTGGCCCTGCGCGTGGAACAGGTAGCACTTCAGAGAACGCTACCTTTGAGGTCCTGGCTTTCAGCTTCCTGCCTAAAAGCCTAAATTTGGCCTCCAGGACCTCCCGGCTACACTTGCCCACGTCGTTGGTGCTGACATGCACCACAACCACTACCTCCTCCGCAGCACTGTCTACCAGCCTGTCTAGACGAGAAGTGATGTCCGCAACCTTTGCACCAGGCAGGCAAGTCGCCATGAGGTCCTCACATCTGTCGCAAACCCCCCTCTCTATGTTTCGAATAATCGAATCCCCCACTAGAAGAAGCCCCTGACCCCCCCTCCTGCTGAGCAGTATCCTGAGTGCATTCGGATATGGGCCTGCCCCCTGGAGAAGGGGTCCCCCCTAGAGGATTGTTTCCCTCCTCTCCAGGATGATGTCCTCCAGCCCCAAGACTCCCCCCCCCCCCGGGCAGCTGTGGAGCTGCACACCTGTGATTGGGAGGAAGCCTGATCATCCCTGGAAGTCTCCGCACGGTCCTTCTCTGCCTGCCTCTGCTTCTCCAGGTCACCCACCAAGGCTTCAAGGGAGCAGACGTGTTCCCTGAGACCCTGGAGCTCCTTGCACCGAGGACACACCCATGACTTGTGCCCCAGAGGCAAATAGTCATCCATGTAGCACTCAATGCAGAACACTGGATAGCCCCCACCCTGCTGCTGGCTGTCTGACTGCATAGCTTTTTTGTTGTTGTTTTTATTTAGGGGTACTTTTAAAAACCCTACACTGGTTAGCAGCTCTCTTCTAAGGGGAAGAGAAAGGGGCCCTGGCCTCCTCGCCCTGCTGCTGAACTTTCGCAGATGCTAAACTCGCGGTGCCTTACCTGGCACTTAGATCCCAGAGGCACTTGGGGTCCCAGAGACCACGCACGTCTGCAGAGAGGCTCACGCGACAGCAGGCCCTAGATTTATACTCCTAGCTTGAGGAGATTGTGGCTGCAATCCTATCCACGCTTACCTGGGAGTAAACCCCACCGATTATAATGGGACTTACTTCTCATTAGACATGCATAAGGGCCCAATCCTATCCAATTTTCCAGTGCAGGTACAGCCATGCCAATGGGGCATGCACTGCATCCTGTTGTGGGGAGGCAATCACAGAGGCCTCCTCAAGGTGTAGGAATCAATGCTAAAAATCGCAGGCTGAGGTAGAACAATTTTTCCCTTACCTCGTGTGATGTCCATGGGAGGTCTCTGCAGGGTGGGCGTTCGTGGGGGATTGACAGCGAGAGGAGAGAGGGTTTGGAAGAGTCATGGAGGCTTCGGTAAAGTTCGATACCAGCGGTTTATTTGGCTGATGCTCTTTACATTCATCTGGTCCTATTACAGCACAGGACCAGGAGACGTCAGTCCTTTAACAGGAACTCTGCCTGTTCAGTGTCCGAGGACAGGGATTGCTCCAAGAAATTGATTGGGTCCCACGGCTGAAAGGAAGTCCTGGGGCCCCAGAGGGCTGTCTCATGTAGGGTGGCTTGCCTGGGAAAGGGCCTGGGTGCTGCAGGCTCCCCTTCCCTCGTTCTGCCATAATCTACGCCTCCTGTTGTCTGTCTGGGGAGTCGTAGGGCCCCTGTGTTGGGTCCTTTGGGGTGAATTGGGCAGGCTGCCTTTGGCCCCCACCATGGGCCTAGTCTGTATTCCTGAGGGAGGGGTCATTCCCCTCCAGGATCGGGACACTTGACCCCTTTCCAGAGCTTTCTTGGCCCCGTGATGTCAGGAAGGTGAGAGGTGATGCCCCAGAGATCACTGCTCCTACCTCTGCCCCTCACACCGCAGAGGGAGCCTGGGGAAGAGCGACTGCTGTCTCCACAGCCAGGCTGCTTATGAGCCCAGCAGTCAGGTGACCAGGTCCCTGCCCCTCTAAACAGCCTCCTCATTTGAGGAAACTCCGCCCATCGGAAGTCAAGAGTTTTTGTATCAGATTTGCTTGGCACTCTTCTCCTGACATGCATGTCAAAACGGATCGCAGCATGTCACGCTTCCCCAATCGCTCAGCAACATTTACATCTTTAGCCAAGTCCTGAGTTCCACACAGTATGAAATCCAGAGCCACCTGCCTTCCAGTGGGCTCCATGACTAGTTGCTCTTAGGCAGTCATTTAGCATGTCAAGGAATTCCATCTCTCCTTCATGACCAGAGCACAAATTCAGCCAGTCGATATGAGGATAATTGAAGTCCACCATGATTACAAACCTGTCCCTCCTTGACACCTCCCTGATCTGCTTCCTCATTTCAAGGTCTCATTCTGGATTCTGGCCTGGAGGACAACTACACACACCCCCATTACCCCACTTGGGCCTGCTAGTTTAACCCACAGAAATTCTATGGTGGAGGCAGACCTGCCTTTTATCTCAACTCTGCTAGATTCTACCCTTCTTTGACATAAATGGCCACCCCTCCTCAACATGTCCACTGCTAATCAGAATTCTTTCTCCAATCCAGGAACCGGTGGACAAGTCAATGAGGATCTGAGGGAAACTTATGAGATGTCATCGGACATTACCATGCTTGAGGTAGAGGAAGAAACTTTTAGAAATCAAGATGGATCTGGGAGGGAAGACACACCCCTGCCTGGAAAACAAAATGCATTTGTCTCCATGAACTCCCAATCAAAGAGGAGCATTCGAAAGTAAGGAGAAGTGAGATGTGTCCTTTGCATGAGGAAACTACCAGCACAAGCACACATGAAAGGAGCCACAAATGGGAGAGAACTGTGCATCAGGAAAGATCAAGGAAGCAGGAGAGAAACCAGACACAGAAAGGGAGAAATAAATCTGGTTCTTGTCAGGGTGGCAATTTGAACATCGTCCCAGTCAGTCCGCAGAAAGAAACTGAAAAGAGGAAGGAAAAATGCCTTCAATGTGGAAAGACCTTCAACAGTAAATCACACCTCACCACCCATCAAAGAACCCACACAGGTGAGAAACCATATACATGCTTTGAATGTGGAAAGAGTTTCAGTGTGAGCTCAAACCTGACTTTGCATCAAAGAACCCACACAGGTGAGAAACCATATACATGCTTTGAATGTGGAAAGAGTTTCAGTGTGAACTCAAGACTGACTTTGCATCAAAGAACCCACACAGGTGAGAAACCATATACATGCTTTGAATGTGGAAAGAGCTTCAGGGTGACTTCACACCTCACTAAGCATCAAAGAACCCACACAGGGGAGAAACCATATACATGCTTTGAATGTGGAAAGAGTTTCAGTGTGAACTCAAGCCTGACTTTGCATCAAAGAACCCACACAGGTGAGAAACCATATACATGCTTTGAATGTGGAAAGAGTTTCAGTGTGAGCTCAAACCTGACTTTGCATCAAAGAACCCACACAGGTGAGAAACCATATACATGCTTTGAATGTGGAAAGAGTTTCAGTGTGAACTCAAGACTGACTTTGCATCAAAGAACCCACACAGGTGAGAAACCATATACATGCTTTGAATGTGGAAAGAGCTTCAGGGTGACTTCACATCTCACTAAGCATCAAAGAACCCACACAGGTGAGAAACCATATACATGTTTTGAATGTGGAAAGAGCTTTAGCGCAGGTTCCCAGCTCACACAGCACCAAAGAACCCACACAGGGGAGAAACCATATAAATGCTTGGAGTGTGGAATGAACTTCAATAGGAAATCACACCTTACAATACATCAAAGAATCCACACTGGAGAGAAGCCATATAAATGCTTAGAATGTGGGAAGTGTTTTAGTCAGCATACACACTTCACTAACCATCAAAGAACCCATAAATGTGAGAAACCATATACATGCTTTGAATGTGGAAAGAGCTTCAGGGTGAGTTCACACCTCACTAAGCATCAAAGAACCCACACAGGGGAGAAACCATATACATGCTTTGAATGTGGAAAGAGCTTCAGGGTAAGTTCACTCCTCACTAAGCATCGAAGAACCCACACAGGGGAGAAACCATATAAATGCTTGGTGTGTGGAATGAACTTCAACAGGAAATCAAACCTTACAAATCATCAAAGAACCCACACAGGTGAGAAACCATACAAATGCATAGAATGTGGAAGGCATTTTACTCAGCAAGCACACTTCACTTACCATCAAAAAACCCACACAGGGGAGAAACCATATACATGTTTTGAATGTGGAAAGAGCTTTATTATGAGCTCAAGCCTGACTCGGCATCAAAGAACCCACACAGGGGAGAAACCATATACATGCTTAGAGTGTGGAAAGAGTTTCAGGGTGAGTTCACACCTCACTAAGCATCAAAGAACCCACACAG
Organism: Tiliqua scincoides; assembly: GCF_035046505.1. Lineage (NCBI taxonomy): Eukaryota > Metazoa > Chordata > Lepidosauria > Squamata > Scincidae > Tiliqua > Tiliqua scincoides. The sequence goes on from NC_089822.1 coordinate 268,294,031, forward strand.
GTGAGAAACCATATACATGCTTTGAATGTGGAAAGAGTTTCAGTGTGAACTCAAGACTGACTTTGCATCAAAGAACCCACACAGGTGAGAAACCATATACATGCTTTGAATGTGGAAAGAGCTTCAGGGTGACTTCACACCTCACTAAGCATCAAAGAACCCACACAGGTGAGAAACCATATACATGCTTTGAATGTGGAAAGAGCTTTAGCGCGGGTTCCCAGCTCACACAGCACCAAAGAACCCACACAGGGGAGAAACCATATAAATGCTTGGAGTGTGGAATGAACTTCAACGGGAAATCACACCTTACAATACATCAAAGAACCCACACTGGAGAGAAGCCATATAAATGCTTAGAATGTGGGAAGTGTTTTAGTCAGCTAGCAAACCTCACCACCCATCAAAGAACCCATAAATGTGAGAAACCATATACATGCTTTGAATGTGGAAAGAGCTTCAGGGTGAGTTCACTCCTCACTAAGCATCAAAGAACCCACACAGGGGAGAAAAAGTATACATGCTTTGAATGTGGAAAGAGCTTCTGTTGGAGCTCAAACCTGACTTTGCATCAAAGAACCCACACAGGGGAGAAACCATATACGTGCTTTGAATGTGGAAAGAGCTTCAGTCAGAGCTCACATCTGACTTTGCATGAAAGAACCCACACAGGTGAGAAACCATATACATGCTTTGAATGTGGAATGAGCTTCAGGGTGACTTCACACCTCACTAAGCATCAAAGAACCCACACAGGTGAGAAACCATATACATGCTTTGAATGTGGAAAGAGCTTTAGCGCGGGTTCCCAGCTCACACAGCACCAAAGAACCCACACAGGGGAGAAACCATATAAATGCTTGGAGTGTGGAATGAACTTCAACGGGAAATCACACCTTACAATACATCAAAGAGCCCACACTGGAGAGAAGCCATAAAAGTGTTTTAGTCAGCAAGCAAACCTCACCACCCGTCAAAGTACCCACACAGGTGAGAAACCATATAAATGCTTAGAATGTGGGAGGCATTTTACTCAGCAAGCACACCTCATGAAGCATCAAAGAACCCACACAGAGGAGAAACCATAGAAATTCCTTGAGTGCAGAAAGAGCCTCGGGGTATACCTATCCCTTACTTCTCTTGAACACATTCACACTGGAGAGAAAGCTTTGAAGTGTTTAGAGTGTGGTGAAAGATTCCTGCACAGGAGAAGCTTTAAGGCACATCAAGGTTTTGTACTCAGGACAGAGATCTTCTCAATGCTTTGGGTGTTGAATGAGCTTCGATCAGAGCACAAGCCTCTGTTTACATCAAAAAATCCACACAAAGACTCTTAGTACTGCTTGGAAAGAGTGTCGCCAGAGGTGGGGTGGAGCACCATGTGAGTGACCCCTCCTTGAGCCACCGGGATATGCAGATGATGCTGTTATCCTCTCAAGGACTCCTGTCAACCTTAGAAAAGCCTTGAGATCTCTGGCGCTGTTCTGCAAGGAGAACCAGCTCTTGATCAGTTATCAGAAAACTAAGATCATGGCCTTTGCCAGGAGGCTCAAGAACCATTCATGGAAGGCCGATGTTCATCAGATCGAGCAAGTGACCCACTTTAAGTATCTTGGTGTTATTATCTTGGTGTTATTTTCCATGCAACTGGCTCTAGAAGGGCGCACGGCAAATATATGGCATTGAATGCTTTGAGAAGCTCCTCGGCCATTTATGCGCACTAAAGGAGACCGTTATTTCCCTGCAGCTCTTCAATTATTTCAAGCAAAGTTTCTGGCACAGCCACTATATGGTGCTCGATCAGGGCCACTGACTACAGAACACATGCAATCCAAATTCCTGAGTTCTAGAAGTACCTCAGAGTATTTCCAATGCTGGAAGGTCTTTAGGACTGATGAGATTGAGGTTGAGGCCATAACATGGATAACTGTCATGTTAGATGGGCTAAGATGGCCTTTCTGCCCAGCTGACCTTGCTCCCTGAATCTTACAGGACGACTTGGACAAAGGTGGTGGAGCTGAAGCTGATGTTGCAGCTCTTGACAAGCTAGAATTCCAGACTAGCACCTTACATTGGAGTAACTTACTTAAAAGGGGGCTTATAGTACATGGTGGGGGGATTTTAATCCATCTGCATTTTATATAGTTCATGTAGCTGATCATGTAGTGGCACTATTCTTTTTTTTTTTTTTATGCTGGTCTGTGACCGTAATTAAGATTGACTGACTGACTGTATTTTATGCCAATAAAGGTTTGAATGACTGACTGACTGACATTATAGCACCATGGAGGAGAGGCAATGGCAGACAATGGGGTGATGGCACCTGGCAGTGCTGTCCTTGCTGGGCAAAGGGAGGGAGAAATGAGGGGGATTGGGAGATCAGAGAAAGGTGGAATGCGGAACAGCGGGGCAGAGACAGGAGAAGAGAGATGGAGAAGCAGGAGGAGGAAGACCAGAGGAGAAACAGTAGGATGTAGAAGTGGGGGAGCGGGCGGGGTACTTTTTGAGATGGGGTGGAAAGAGAGACACATGAGAAGAGATTTGAGGAAGGGAGGGACAACTGGCAGGGACAAGAGTGTGTGAAAGGACAGACCAGTGACATTAGGAGAAAGGGCCCAGCCAAGGGGAGGGAGGAATTGGGCAAAGTCCCAAAGCAAAGGAGAGGCATGCCCAGAGTGGGGGCCTGGTTTCCACAGACCCTTGAGATCCAGCCAACACCAGGGCATGCCCTCCGCTGCCTTTGCCTCCCAGTCCAAGGTCCCAGTTGGCTCTGAAGTGGGACAGGTGGGCTGGGCCTCGAGACACTGTGGCCAGCCACTCCTGGTGGCCAGAAGAGGAGCCTTCTCTTGAAGGACCAGAGCCTGTACTTCTGGAGCCAGTCGGAGTGATGTAACCCTGAGGGGGCCCTGCAATTATTTTGGTGAGGTTAGTTGTCCAGCCCTGGCCTTCTCTGGCCCAACAGACTCCAAGGAGGGCAGTGACAAGACAAGTCTTTCCAACCTGCCAGGGAGATCCTTGTAACTATCTCCACATCACTGGCAAAAACGGAGGCTGGGAGGGAGGAACAGCAAAGCTGGGAAACCAGAAGGACAAGGGCATGAGTGGGCATTTGAAGAAGGGGACAGGAGATCAGGGGCTGGGGGCACCAAGGGGAAGCTGCTGGCAGGCTTCTTAAAACCCTGAGCTGGGGTGAGAGAGACAAGCTGGCTGAGGGATCCATCTGCAGCCCTCCCCTGATGTACCCCTGTGACAAAGGCAAGTTCTGCCGTGAGGTTGAGAGGAATGTATGACCCCTTCCTATCTTGAGCTCTGAGGCCCCTTTTGGGGAAGAAGAACCCGCCCTGCAGAGCACAGAGGAAATGGTGGGCCTCATCACCTCTATACTGTCAGGGCTTCCCCCAGAGGCTGGTGGTTGATGGGGCCTGGGGAAGATGCAGCCTCACAACCAGGCCTTCCCTGTTGGTTCTGGGCTTCCCAGAGGCAGTGCGGGGATGGGAATGGACACCGCAGGGTTGAAGATGATAGATTAGGCTTTAGGATGGAAGAGGAAACTTTTCCTTTGTGTGAGAACTCCATCCTGGAGTTAACTTGGATCCTGTGGGGCGGAGCTGTCTGTGTCCAAGGAGAGAGTGTTAGGTGAAAATCCCCCTTTTTGTCTTTTAGCTCTGATTTTCTCTCAATATATCTGGTTATGCTATTATGGACTCTTTATAGCCTTCATAGATCTCACAAAGGCTTTCGACCTTGTCAGCAGAGGCAGCCTCTTCAAGATTCTCCCCAAGATTGGATGTCCACCCAGGCTCCTCAGCATCATCAGATCTTTCCACAAGGACATGAAAGGCACTGTTGTCTTTGATGGCTCCACATTAGACCCCTTTGACATCTGAAACTGAGTGAAGCAGAGCTGTGTTCTTGCGCCAACCTTGTTTGGGGTTTTCTTTGCTGTCCTGCTGAAGCATGCTTTGGAACTGCCACAGAAGGCATCTATCTGCGGACCAGATCAGACGGAAAGCTCTTCAACCTCTCCAGACTGAGGGCAAAGTCCAAAGTCCAGCTGAAATGTCTGCGTGACTTCCTCTTTGCCGACGATGCAGCTGTCACTACCCACTCTGCCAAAGATTTCCAGCAGCTCATGGATCGCTTTAGCAAGGCCTGCCAAGATTTTGGACTGACAATCAGCCTTAAGAAAACACAGGTCATGGTTCAGGATGTGGACTCACCTCCCTGCATGACAATCTTTGCGCATGAACTTGAGTTTGTCCATGACTTTGTGTACCTTGGCTCAACGATCTCCGACACTCTTTCTCTCGATACCGAGCTAAACAAACGCATCGGCAAAGCAGCTATTACGTTTTCCAGACTCACAAAGAGAGTCTGGTCCAACAAGAAGCTGACGGAACATACCAAGATCCAGGTCTACAGAGCTTGCGTCCTGAGTACACTTCTGTACTGCAGTGAGTCATGGACTCTTCACTCACAACAGGAGAAGAAACTGAACGCATTCCACATGCGCTGCCTCCAACGCATCCTCGGCATCACCTGGCAGGACAAAGTTCCAAACAACACAGTCCTGGAACGAGCTGGAATCCCTAGCATGTATGCACTGCTGAAACAGAGATGCCTGCATTGGCTCGGTCATGTTGTGAGAATGGATGATGGCCGGATCCCAAAGGATCTCCTCTATGGAGAACTCGTGCAAGGAAAGCGCCCTACAGGTAGACCACAGCTGCAATACAAGGACATCTGCAAGAGGGATCTGAAGGCCTTAGGAGTGGACCTCAACAAGTGGGAAACCCTGGCCTCTGAGCAGCCCGCTTGTGCAGTATGGCCTTTCCCAGTTTGAAGAGACACTTGGCCAACAGTCTGAGGCTAAGAGGCAAAGAAGGAAGGCCCATAGCCAGGGAGACAGGCCAGGGACAGACTGCACTTGCTCCCAGTGTGGAAGGGATTGTCACTCCCAAATCGGCCTTTTCAGCCACACTAGACCCTGTGCCAGAACCACCATCCAGAGCGCGATACCATAGTCTTTTGAGACTGAAGTTTGCCAACGCATTATTATGGACTATAATATCATGCAAGCTAAACTGTTCTCCCAGCACACAGGCCACATTTCCAGGACTTTGGTCATGCCTCAAGCTCATGGTTGCACAATCCCCCTCCCCATCGTCACACATTAAGGGAGGAAATCTTGTTTCTTAATCCAATTTTTGCAAGGTGTTTCAAGGTTCAAAAGCAAGACTCAGTAGGCAAGAGTGGTGATCATCTGCAAGCTTTATTTCATTGCCAGCACCTGGCGTCTCAAGGGACTCCTGTCCAAAGCTTTGAGTGACAATAGCAATCTCAACCAGACCATTTATAGCATTTTCGGTCATTTGTTTGAAGAGTTTTACACTTCTCATTGGCTGGGGTTTAACATCATAGATGTGGCTGAAATGGCTGAAATTTAACCTGAAATGGCTTTTATAATTCTATATATTTATATATGTTGATTATATCTTTTAGGGACAAAGCTATTCAAAATATTGAAGAATAAGTAAAGGCAAGCAAACATAATGATTTCCTTTGGCATTTCTTTGTATGAATACCTACTTATATGCACATAAGGCTTCTTAAGACAATAACAGTGTAATAATATTTTTTAAACTGCAAACTGCCTCTCCAAGATGGACACTCTCCGCTTATTCGTCATCCGTTTTAGGTTGCTAACAGAAAGCCTATTGTTCCTCTAAGTTCTCTCTCTTGTTCTGCTGCTAAGAGCTACTTGGCAGTCTGCCAATTCTAGCTGTCAGTTTGCAATTTTCAAGATTTTCAGAGACAGAGAAATGGCTTTTTAAGCTTGTTAAGCATGTGAGCATCTTCCCTATTAAGCTTCACTAATGGCATAGCATAAATGGACCCCCTATATTACCCTCACATGCCCGATCTCGTCTGATCTCGGAAGCTAAGCAGGGTCAGGCCTGGTTAGTACTTGGATGGGAGACCGCCTGGGAATACCAGGTGCTGTAGGCTTCTACCATGATCTCGGAAGCTAAGCAGGGTCAGGCCTGGTTAGTACTTGGATGGGAGACCGCCTGGGAATACCGGGTGCTGTAGGCTTATACCATGATCTCGGAAGCTAAGCAGGGTCAGGCCTGGTTAGTACTTGGATGGGAGACCGCCTGGGAATACCGGGCGCTGTAGGCTTCTACCATGATCTCGGAAGCTAAGCAGGGTCAGGCCTGGTTAGTACTTGGATGGGAGACCTCCTGGGAATACCGGGCGCTGTAGGCTTCTACCATGATCTCGGAAGCTAAGCAGGGTCAGGCCTGGTTAGTACTTGGATGGGAGACCGCCTGGGAATACTGGGCGCTGTAGGCTTATACCATGATCTCAGAAGCTAAGCAGGGTCAGGCCTGGTTAGTACTTGGATGGGAGACCGCCTGGGAATACTGGGCGCTGTAGGCTTATACCATCGTCTTTCGAGACTGAAGGTTGCCAACCATTACCCTATATCACACTCACTGTTTAAGCTATCTTGCACCTGGAACTCTTTCCCTTTCCCCTACCCCCTTTCCCTCCCCTTCTCTCCCTGTCTTTAGCTAGCAGCTGGGGTTGGCAGAGCAGGGACCCCTAAAATCCTTCCCTACAACCCTTCCTTTTTCTGATTTCCTCGGATGCACCAAATACTCTTTACACGCAACCACCATGAAAGCTGGGTACACTGGACTCAAGCATTAGGACCAAGAAATATCATTCTCCATGTGCATTATATTACCTTTGTCCTTTTGTAATAAACCATAGCCTTTATTGCAATTTATCTTTCTCTCAGTTTCCTCTTTAAGCAAAGGGAATTTCTCTGCATTACGCCGTCTTGTTATCCAGCCTACGATCCTCATGTTCCAATAAGGGCAGTGTAATAATTCCCCTAAACCAGGAGTCTCCAAACCCTGGCCCGGGGACCAGATGCGGCCTGCGGCGAGCCTCTTTCCGGCCCGCACTCAGCCTCTGATCCCCTGAGAGCCTCTGGACCAGTTGTCCAAAAACAATCAGAGTTGTGCTTGTGGGGTGGGGGAATGGGGGTCCATTTATTTTGGTGAGGTTAGTTGTCCAGCCCTGGCCTTATCTGGCCCAACAGACTCCAAGGAGGGCAGTGACAAGACAAGTCCTTCCAACCTGCCGGGGAGATCCTTGTAACAATCTCCACATCACTGGCAGAAACGGAGGCTGGGAGGAAAGAACAGCAAAGCTGGGAAACCAGAAGGACAAGGGCATGAGTGGGCATTCGGAGAAGGGGACAGGAGATTAGGGGCTGGGGGCACCAAGGGGGAGCTGCTGGCAGGCTTCTTAAAACCCTGAGCTGGGGTGAGAGAGATAAGCTGACTGAGGGATCCATCTACAGCCCTCCCCAGATGGACAGGTAGCCCCTTTGACAAGGGAAAGTTCTGCCCTGAGTTTGAGAGGGATGTGTGACCCTTCCCATCTTGAGCTCAGAGGCCCCTTTTGGGGAAGAAGAACCTGCCCTGCAGAACAGAGCAAAACTGGTGTGGCCCGTTGCCTGTATACTGTCGGAGCTTCCCCCAGAGGCTGGTGGTTGATGGGGCCTGGGGAAGATGCAGCGTCATATTCCGGCCTTCCCTGTTAGTTCTGGGCTTCCCAGAGGCAGTGGGGGGATGGGAACGGACACCGCAGGGCTCAAGTTGCTGGATTAGGCTTTAGGATGGAAGAGGAAACTTTTCCTGTGTGTGAGAGCTCCATCCTGAAGTTAACTTGGATCCTGTGGGACTGAGCTGTCTGTCCAAGGAGAGACTGTTATGTGAAAATCCCCATTTTGCCTTTCAGCTGTGATTTTCTCTCTCTATATCTGGTTATGCTATTATGGACTATAATATCATGCAAGCTAAACTGTTCTCACAGCATACAGGCCACACTTCCAGGACTTTTGTCATTGCAGGGGGGTGAGTCCACATCCTGAACCATGACCTGAGTTTTCTGAAGGCTGATCATCAGTCCAAAATCTTGGCAGGCCTTGCTAAAATGATTCATGAGCTGCTGGAGATCTTTGGCAGAGTGGGTAGTGACAGCTGCATTGCTGGCAAAGAGGAAGTCACGCAGACATTACAGCAGTATTATAACATTAGCTGTCTTATTCTCAATGCCTTTTCTAATGATCCCAAGTATAGAATGGGCCATCTTCACTGCCACTGCACATTGGGTGGACACTCTCATTGAGCTTTCCACCAGCACAACAAGATCCCTCTCCTGATCCGTCACAGACAGCTCAGAACCCATCAGCCTATATGTGAAGAACCCATTAGACTTCAGAGCTCTCTTGAAACAACATTTCAGGGTTCCTGGGATGTGCTGATCTGGTACCAGGGATGGCAACACCATGAAGAAAGCTCCATCTGTAGAGGTGGCATAACCTGTAATGTCACGTGAAGCCATCTCAGGTCCGCTGCCTGTGCATTACAAGGACAAAACCCTTACTAAGCTGCTCACATGCTGCGGTGAAACTCGGGGACTTCCCATTTCATTTACAGGCACAGTGCGAATGCATGAGACGTTCACAACATGTGAGGAGCACTATAAGGTATTATTTGCTTCTTATTCAAGTGAGTAGGAAGACGTTCTGAGCCACTTGCACTGGCAGCAGGTTGGAGGGGAGCGACAGATTCAGGGTTAAGGGCACCTTGCAATGTGCCATTGATGCATCCCACATCAGGTGGTTGCATGGATGGGCCAGCAGTGGTTCAACTCATGCAACAGATGGCGTTCAAGGACCCATAGCCCAAATGGTGCTTAGCACTTGTGATAAAACAAGAAAACAGATGGGAGATAGTGTGATGCCCACAGGGCTGGAGTGCCATGCGCCAACTATGAGCATCCCAGCAGCAGCCCTCTGAGCCACTTGTAGTTGAATGTTCTTCAGGGACAGCCACACATTAGATACATTCCAAAAAATCCAACCAGCGTGTGCCCATGGCATGCAGAACAGTGACTAGATCACCTTTCCAAAGGAAGGGTCACAGCTGAGTGAAAATGCTCGTGGCCACAGCTGCCACCGGACCCTTTGGGAGCAAAGGAGATGCAGCCTACTTCCCTGCTTCCTCAGAAGGAGTGCTCCCCCCCCCCAGAATAGGCTGGCTATTCAATCCAAAATTAGCTCCATTGCTGACCATCAACACCTGTCTTGTCTCAGCCACGTTTCAGTTCACATCCAGCCCATCACTGCCTCCAGACACTGTTCAGAACATTCATTGGCTCAATTTGGGTTCTGATGATATAGCAAGACAGTGCTGTGTGTTTTGCCCGTACAAGTTACGCAGCAGCCCAGACTCAAGACCTGCTTCCCCTGCAATTTCGTGTAGCTGCTGAACACCCCAAGGGATAAGTTGAGAAGGCTTCAAAAACCTTTGACTTCCCCCATGGCTTCTGCTATCAAAGCTGCACATTCAGAAATCTGTGAGCTCCATTGCTCCACATGAAGGAGTTGAGATGGTGGTAAATCATCCAGCCAAATTTCGTTGTCATTGAGTGTGGTCCATATGAAGCAAAGACTGGTCTGTACCAGCTTGCCTCTTTTTATGGCATCAGGGGGCCATCTCAGCACTGGCGGGGCAGTTAGAGGCAGGGCCAATTTTCTCTCTAGACAACAGAAGCAAAACTTGCACATAATACCCTCCTAGGAGCAACTCAAAATCCCCCCACAGCTTCTGCCACCTTCCCTCTGGGTTCATCATGTGCATCAAGTGAGATGTTTTTACTGTATTTGTGAATTTGAAAGTCACTCATGGAGCTGGGATGACTGGGCCAAATTGGGATTGGAGACTGTTGGCTGCACCCTAAGAAAAGCAGTCACCACAACATTCCACGGAAATTAATGCAACTTCTCTGTGGATTTCAGTGACTCTTTAAATAACTAGAATCCACTGAGATAGCCCAGCATTTTTACTGCAGATATGGCCATGCAGCAATCCATTGGGGACAGCAAACTCCAAAGTAGGCACTTTAAATGAATATTGCAATTATAAATGGCCATCAATTATGATCAAGGAGTTGAGGCAGAAGCATTCATAAGCAGGGGCTGCTGTCATTAAACCAAAACTCCTGCCAAAGTACGCGTAAATATGCAAAAGTTTGAGTACTACAGAATTCCTTATGTTTTGGGGGGGAAATGATTACAGCAGTTCCTTGCCTGGAATTTGGCCTAAATTTGTTTTAAAATAAAGCACAAAAGAAATTCATTCCAGGCTCTCAAGCATTTCGAGAGTTTTTCCCTTGTGGAGACCCTCTCACGTTTGCTCAGGCCTCCACATTAAGCACTTTCCACACTACTGGCATTTATATGGTTCCCCTCCCATGTGAACTCTTTCATATAAAGGTCTTGGCAACTAGAGCACTTTTCACAATGCAAGCAAGTATATGGCTGCTCCCTGATGTGAATGCTTTGATGTGCGTGTCTGTGGCTGGCTCTTGAGTCCGGAAGACTATGTGCTCCCTCCAGCTGCACTGGCAGACTGCTTCTGATCCCAGTCAAAGGGGTGTGAGAGGGGGATGCTTTTCTCCTGCCTGTGGGCCCCCCAGAGGCAGCTGGTAGACCACTGAGAAACAGGACCCCGAACTAGATGGGCCTCCTTTGGTCTGATCCAGCAGGGATTTTCTTATGTTCTAACTTGAGAAGAAAACTCCTTCTTGGAGGTCAAGGAAAACCAGGTAAGGCAAAATTGTGAAGAGTGTAAGAATAAAATTGGTATGGATTTATTGAAAGGTAAAACAAAAATATGTTTGTGGTCTCAGAGAAACAAGGGACATTACAAGTCCTAAAACAAATGTTATCAAAGAAGAGAAGATAAAGACAAAAGACACACCAGGTCCCCTTTTTCATTCACAGGCACAGACCTGCTTGTGCTGCTCTCGCTCTCTCTGCTGCGCAGCACTGCGAGGGTTAAGCCACTCCAGATTGGGGGGGCGGAGTGGGGCAGCCCCTTCCTCCTCCGCCTCCTGCTGGGCAGTGCCTGCAACCTCTCCAGGAGGAGTTCCAGGTCTGCGGTGGGGGGGAGGGAATCGGGCATCGGGGAAAGGGGGGAGGGAATGGGGAAAGGGTGGAGGAGGGGTCAGCCTCAAGGGCCATCTGGGCAGGGAGCGGGGAGGGGGCCCACGGCTGTCTTCCCCCTCCCCGCCTGCCCCCTTTGGCTCCACTCATGGCTCTTTCTGGGGGGGCTGTGAAAGGCAGAAGCGAAGGGGCGAGACGGCCCCTCAGCAGGGAACACACAGCTAGCAACATGAAGGAGAGTAATAAAAGCTTCTTCAAATATGTTAGAAGCAGGAAACCTGCCAGAGAAGCGGTTGGCCCTCTGGATGGTGAGGGAGGGAAAGGGGAGATAAAAGGAGACTTAGAGATGGCAGAGAAATTAAATGAGTTCTTTGCATCTGTCTTCACGGCAGAAGACCTCGGGCAGATACCGCTGCCCAAATGGCCCCTCCTGACCGAGGAGTTAAGTCAGATAGAGGTTAAAAGAGAAGATGTTTCAGACCTCATTGATAAATTAAAGATCAAAAAGTCACCGGGCCCTGATGGCATCCACCCAAGAGTTATTAAGGAATTGAAGAATGAAGTTGCAGATCTCTTGACTAAGGTATGCAACTTGTCCCTCAAAACGGCCACAGTGCCAGAAGATTGGAGGATAGCAAATGTCACGCCTATCTTTCAAAAAGGGAAAGAGGGGGGACCCGGGAAACTATAGGCCGGTCAGCCTAACATCCATACCGGGTAAGATGGTGGAATGCCTCATCAAAGATAGGATCTCAAAACACATAGACGAACAGGCCTTGCTGAGGGAGAGTCAGCATGGCTTCTGGAAGGGTAAGTCTTGCCTCATGAACCTTTTAGAATTCTTTGAAAAAGTCAACAGGCATGTGGATGCGGGAGAACCCGTGGACATTATATATCTGGACTTTCAGAAGGCGTTCGACACGGTCCCTCACCAAAGGCTACTAAAAAAACTCCACAGTCAGGGAATTAGAGGACAGGTCCTCTCGTGGATTGAGAACTGGTTGGAGGCCAGGAAGCAGAGAGTGGGTGTCAATGGGCAATTTTCACAATGGAGAGAGGTGAAAAGTGGTGTGCACCAAGGATCTGTCCTGGGACCGGTGCTTTTCAACCTCTTCATAAATGACCTGGAGACAGGGTTGAGCAGTGAAGTGGCAATGTTTGCAGACGACACCAAACTTTTCCAAGTGGTGAAGACCAGAAGTGACTGTGAGGAGCTCCAGAAGGATCTCTCCAGACTGGCAGAATGGGCATAAGAACAGCCCCACTGGATCAGGCCATAGGCCCATCTAGTCCAGCTTCCTGTATCTCACAGCGGCCCACCAAATGCCCCAGGGAGCACACCAGATAACAAGAGACCTCATCCTGGTGCCCTCCCTTGCATCTGGCATTCTGACATAGCCCATTTCTAAACTCAGGAGGTTGCACATACACATCATGGCTTGTACCCCGTATTGGATTTTTCCTCCAGAAACTTGTCCAATCCCCTTTTAAAGGCGTCCAGACCAGTCTCCATCACTTCCCTGCTGGGCTGGCTGGAAAGGCTGCAGAAGGCAGAGGAGGAAGGGGCAGAGGAGGAAGGGGCTGCCCCACTCTGCCCCCTGTGGCTCCGCTTAACCCTCGCAGTGCCGCGCAGCAGAGACCGAGAGCAGCATAAGCAGGTCCTGCGCCCTCCTGGCCCGGACTGGCTCCGAGGGGGCTCCCTGCAGGACTTGGTGCTTCCCCCCTCCACTACACCACTGTGCAGCAGTGCTCCCCCTCCCCACTCCCTGCCCCTCGAGCCTGATCCCCTGCTTCCGGACTTCCCCCATTCCCTCCCAAGGCCAGAGACTGCAGGCACTGCCCAGCAGGGGGCAGAGGAGGAAGGGGGCAGAGGGGAGCTGCTCCAGCCCGACCTTGCCCTGGCCACTTGGTGTGACTGGTCCCCTCTTTTAGTCTCTGGGATCCACAAAGCCGAGTCCCTGCCTGCCTTACCTCGGGACCAGTTCGGGTCCTCCGTGGGTCTGCGTCCTCCTGGCACAAAATGAGGCGACCTGGAGCTTGGCCTCTGGCGTGTCCAGCAATCCTGGAACTGAAGGGCTGTGAAGAGGAGCGCCTGCATTCCCTGCTGCAGGAAGAGAGACCCGGACCAAGCTCTTCTGTGATGGTTCTTGAGCAGTGGGGCAGAAGGAGTGGGGCAAAGGGCTGGGGCTGCAGCAGAGCGAGGCAAGAGCAGGGCTCCTCCTAGTTATACTCTCCCCAGCCATTTCCTCTCTGGCAGGGTAGAGATTCTGGCCTTTCACTTCCTCAAAAGTTTGCAAAGAGGGATCCCTCCTTGATTAGCTCCCCCCCATAGCCCCCCTCAAATAGCCAGGCAGCTCCCAGCTCCTGTTTTCCCCTTTTTATTACCTCCCAGGCCCTTCTTCCCTTGGTCCACAGGGCATAAACCCAATCACCGATCCCAGTTAATTGCTCTCTCAACCTAAGAAGCCCACAGACCATACAACAGGTCACTTTGCCCTTCAGAGCCTTGGCTTCCCAGCCAGAGTCTCACTTGGGCTGCAACAGGGTGCCAGGCCCAATTACTGGGCTTCAGGGAAGCGTAAGGCCAAGTCACTGGAAGCCAGTCCCATTTACCACCAGGTTCCCCCTTCCGTGGTTCCAATAATCCACCCAGCTGAAGCTGTAATAGGCAGGATTTATTATAGGAGAGAAATAACATCAGACAGGCACTTCACTTAGGCATAGATGTAGGCATTCAAAGAGAGCATGCAATACAAACCCAAATTAAAAGAATAAAAACCCCTGACACTAATAGTATCACTCACCAGAGTCTCACATCAATAAATCCCAGTCCATCAGCTATGGATGCTGATGTTACAATAATCCAATTATTGGATCCTAAGGTTCCAATAATCGCAGTGTAATATTTACCCTAACCAAAACAGCCCTTTTAGTAACAGCATGCCCGCTGGGCAGAGTGGCGGCTGAGGCAGAGGCTGGCTGCTTGTGATGGGGCCTGCCTCTGAATGGTCAGCTAAATCTCCTAGGCCTAAGATCTTGACCCGGGTCACAGCCAGAAAGGGAAGAGCCTGGCCACCTGGCTGCTGGGTTCTTAAGGAGCCTGGCTGCCGAGACAGCAGTCACTCTTCCCCAAGCTCCCTCCAGGGTGTGAAAGGCAGAGGTAGGAGCAGTGACCTTTGGGGCATCACCTCTCACCTTCCTGAACTCACGGGGACCAGGGAAGCCCCAGAAAGGAGTCAAGGGTCCCGATCCTGTGGGCAAACAGCTCCTCACTCAGGAATACAGACTAGGCCCATGCTGGGGGCCAAAGGCAGCCTGCCCAATTCACCCCAAAGGACCCAACACAGGGGCCCTACGACTCCCCAAACGGAGAACTCAGACTGTGGCAGAACAAGGGAAGGTGAGCTTGCAGCACCCTAGTCCCTTCCCAGATGAGCCACCCTACGTGAGACAGCCCTCTGGGGCCTCAGGACTTCCTTTCAGCCGTGGGACCCAATCAATTTCTTGGGACGATCCCTGTCCTGCGATGCTGAACAGGCAGAGTTCCTGTTAAAGGACTGACGTCTCCTGGTCCTGTGCTGTAATAGGACTCATGAATGTAAAGAGCATCACCCAAATAAACCGCTGGTATCGACCTTTGCCGAAGCCTCCATGACCCTTCCAAACCCTCTCTCCTCTCGCTGTCAACCCGCCACGAATGCCCACCATGCAGAGACCTCACATGGACATCACACGAGGTAAGGGAAAAATTGTTCTACCTCATCCTGCTATTTTTGGCACTGATTCCCACACCTTGAGGAGGCCTCTGTGATTGCCTCCCCACCACAGGATGCAGTGCATGCCCCATTGACATGGCTATACCTGCACTGGAAAATTGGATAGGATTGGGCCCTTATGTCTACTCAGAAGCAAGTCCCATTGCCCTTATGTCTACTCAGAAGCAAGTGGGGTTTACTCCCAGGTAAGCGTGGATAGGATTGCAGCCTCAATCTCCTTGCAAAACACGCCTCTTTATAGGACCATTAAGGGTCTCCTTTCCTACTGCGTCATTCCTGCTGCCGCTATTCTTCCCCAAAGCCCAGTCCCTAAAAGAGGAGCTGCATCCATTCCAGGTGACGTCCTGTTGCCCAGAACTTATACTTCAGCCTTAGGTGGAAGCCCAGTTATGTCTGCACCTCTGGAAAGGGGGGACACTGAGACACACACCTTGGAAGACGTGGCTGTTTTGATGCAGGCTGGGTAAGGCGGCTTCTTTCCGCAGGGCAGACATTTGGGGCTGGATCTTCCCTGCTCAGTCACTGAGGGGCTCCTCCTGCTCACCTTCCTCAATTCCTTCTTCTGAGAGCATCAACCTTCCAACAAAATCTCTGGGTCATTAGCCTCAGGCAGGGGCGCTGGAAAGATCTCCATCTGCAAAGTCCAGCAGAGTTTCTTATTTTTGTTGCCTCGGCCACTGTTGAAATCAGCAAAGATGCCAACAGTTAAACGAATAAAACACAATATTAAATATATAAACTGAAGATACAATATGAAGAAAACATATACCACACTCATATACCATACTTCATATACATGAAGTAAACATATATATAGAATATGAAGTAAACATACACCTGAGTCAAAAAGTACTTGGCCCCTCCGTTTTAGTCTAAAATCCTTTTCTCCAGTGTCTCTACCTCATCCTGCTCTTCAACCTCTCCAGACTGAGAGCAAAGTCCAAAGTCCAGCTGAAATGTCTGCGTGACTTCCTCTTTGCCGACGATGCAGCTGTCACTACCCACTCTGCCAAAGATCTCCAGCAGCTCATGGATCGCTTTAGCAAGGCCTGCCAAGATTTTGAACTGATGATCAGCCTGAAGAAAACACAGGAAACTAAAAAGAGGAAGGAAAAATGGCCTCAGTGTGGAAAGTGTGGAACCAGATCAGACAGAAAGCTTTCAGTTCAGGATGTGGTTCTCGGACACTCTTTGGTAGCTGCTTTACCGATGCATTTGTTTAGCTTGGTATCGAGAGAAAGAGTGTCGGAGATCGTTGAGCCAAGGTACACAAAGTCATGGACAACCTCCAGTTCATGCGCAGAGATTGTAATGCAGGGAGGTGAGTCCACATCCTGAACCATGACCTGTGTTTTCTTCAGGCTGATCGTCAGTCCAAAATCTTGGCAGGCCTTGCTAAAACGATCCATGAGCTGCTGGAGATCTTTGGCAGAGTGGATAGTGACAGCTGCATTGTCGGCAAAGAGGAAGTCACGCAGACATTTCAGCTGGACTTTGGACTTTGCTCTCAGTCTGGAGAGCTTTCCGTCTGATCTGTGATAGAGAGATTTCTGGGACTTGGTCTCTGGGTCAAATTGCTAAGCAGACACAGATTCATTTTACAAGCATATAGAAAGTTTATTTCACGTGCTATTTACAGATTAGGAATAGATTTAGGGTGGATACAGGTTCGAAGTTACCCCATAGTGGTTCATTGAGTTCTCTCCGAACCACACCTAAAACTCCTGTAATTGTACTCTGTCACAACAAGTGACCCATGTGATATACACGTCATTTTTCCTCTCCTTATTTGGCATGCTGGTGCATGGTTCTAGCCTTAACTGGGAAATCTGTTAGCCAAGTATGGAAGTTCTGGCTTGAAACTTTGATTTCACAAGACCCTGGAATGTTCCTTTTGGGAAAGCTATGACGCACATGTTTTTCTCTCTCTGCAGGTCATCTTGACATTTTCTACCCTGTTTTTAACAGAAAAACACTAGTCAGGCTTTTTCCTAATGTTCCTCCTCTGAGAGAAGTTAGGTTAACCCTAAAAATCTATATCATCTGGTCCGGAGATAGATGCCTTCTGTTGCAGTTCCAAAGGCCTGCTTCAGCAGGACAGCGAAGAAAATCCCAAACAAGGTTGGTGCAAGAACACAGCCCTGCTTCACGCCACTTTGGATGTCAAAAGGGTCTGATGTGGAGCCATCGAAGACAACAGTGCCCTTCATGTCCTTGTGGAAAGATCTGATGATGCTGAGGAGCCTGGGTGGACATCCGATCTTGGGGAGAATCTTGAAGAGGCCATCCCTGCTGACCAGGTCAAAAGCCTTCTATGATCTATGAAGGCTATAAAGAGTCCATAATAGCATAACCAGATATATCGAGAGAAAAGCACAGCTAAAAGACGAAAAGGGGGATTTTCACATAACACTCTCTCCTTGGACACAGACAGCTCAGCCCCAAAGGATCCAAGTTAACTTCAGGATGGAGTTCTCACACACAGGAAAAGTTTCCTCTTCCATCCTAAAGCCTAATCCAGCATCTTCAACCCTGCGGTGTCCGTCCCCGTCCCCCCACTGCCTCTGGGAAGCCCAGAACCAACAGGGAAGACCTGATTGTGACGCTGCATCTTCCCCAGGCCCCATCAACCACCAGCCTCTGGGGGAAGCCCTGACAGTATACAGGCAATGGGGCACACCACTTTTGCTGTGCTCTGCAGGGCAGGTTCTTCTTCCCCAAAAGGGGACTTGGAGCTCAAGATGGGAAGGGGTCACACATCCCTCTCAACCTCAGGGCAGAACTTTCCCTTGTCAAAGGGGCTACCTGTCCATCTGGGGAGGGCTGCAGATGAATCCCTCAGCCAGCTTGTCTCTCTCACCCCAGCTCAGGGTTTGAAGAAGCCTGCCAGCAGCTTCCCCTTGGTGCCCCCAGCCCCTGATCTCCTGTCCTCTTCTTCAAATGCCCACTCATGCCCTTGTCCTTCTGGTTTCCAAGCTTTGCTGTTCTTTCCTCCCAGCCTCCGTTTTTGCCAGTGATGTGGAGATTGTTACAAGGATCTCCCCGGCAGGTTGGAAAGTCTTGTCTTGTCACTGCCCTCCTTGGAGTCTGTTGGGCCAGATAAGGCCAGGGCTGGACCACTAAGATCACCAAAATAATGGCAGGGCCTCCCTGGAGAAGCTCCCCCTCAGGGTTACGTCACTTCAGCAGGCTCCATACTGAAGGTTGCCAACAAACAGGTCCTTAAAGAGAAGGCTCTTTTTCCGCCCACCAGGACTGGCCGGCCACAGTGTCTCGAGGCCCAGCCCACTTGTCCCAATTCAGGCCAACTGGGACCTTTGTTACCAAAAAGGCTATTGTGTTTAGGGGAATTAGTATATTAGCCCTTTGGAAACTTTTGGGACCATAGGCTGGATACAAGACAGCGTAGAGCAAAGAGATCCCTTGTTTAGCTTAAAAAGGAGACTGGGAGGAAGGTAACTTTCAATCAAAGGATTATATTTTTATTGCAAAAACACACAAAGGTAACATAATACACATGGAGAATCGACAAGTATATACTTGTCTGGTGTACCTAACTCGTGGTGGATGCATGTGCTATGTATTTGGGTGCATCCGAAAAGGAATCAGAAATGGATAGGGTGTAGGGAGGTATTTTAGGGGTTCCTTAATCTGCTAAACCCAGTTGCTGACTAAAGTTGGGGGAGAAGGGAGGAATAGGCAGGGAAGAAGGGGGGGGGGTTTAGACGCCAGATATATTTACCTGTCCGGGGGGGAGAGCAGTTGGATGAAGAGAGTCCTGTGTATGGCCCCTCTTGCAGGAGAGCAATCAGAGAGAGAGAGAGAGAGACCGCATGTGCTCTGAGTTCTCTCTTATAAGAGTTGTCTTTGACCTGGAAGTCGATCTAAACTGACCGGAAGTATCCCAGAGCTGTGGGCATGCTCAGTAACACTTGGAGTAAATAAAGAAAAGGTGGAAGGGTCCAGAACTCAGCTATCAGCAAAGCTTGACTCTGGGGGAGGGGGAGTAGCTTACTTCCTGTTGCTACTGGATTTGAGTCTGGAGGTGGCTTAATGGCTGTGATTTAGTTAACAATAGACTTTGCTGCCAAAGTCCTCCTCCTTTAATGTGTTTGCATATTCAGTGATTGACTTAAACAATAAAGACATTTCCAGTGTCTCTGGAGAAGATGAGTCTTTCAGACTGGAGGTGGCCAACAACATGAGAAATGAGTGAGCGTATGAGTTGACTCCTTTTGTGGCCTGTAAGGTATCTTAGTCCATGATATATATATAAAATCACAACTTGGAAGGGAAAAAGGGGATTTTCACGTAACACCTTGGACTGGGGGGCAAAGGCAGCGGAGGGCATGCCCTGGTGTTGGCTGGATCTCAAGGGTCTGTGGAAACCAGGCCCCCACTCTGGGGCTGCCTCTCCTTTCCTTGGGACTTTGCCCAATTCCTCCCTCCCCTTGGCTGGGCCCTTTCTCCTAATGCCACTGGTCTCTCCTTTCACACACTCTTGCCCCTGCCAGTTGTCCCTCCCTTCCCCACATCCCCTTCTCTTCTCCTGTGTCTCTCTCTCCATCCTATCTCAAAAAGTACCCCTGCTCCTTCCCCCACTTCTACATCCTACTGTTTCTTCTCTGCTTCTCCTTCTTCTCCATCTCTCTTCTCCTGTCTCTGCCCCACTGTTCCCCATTCTGCCTTTCTCTGATCTCCGAATCCCCCTCATTCCTTCCTCCCTCCCTTTGCCCAGCAAGGACAGCACTGCCAGGTGCCATCACCCCATTGTTTGCCGTTGCCTCTCCTCCATGGTGCTATAGTGTCAGTCAGTCAGTCAGTAAAACCTTTATTGGCATAAAATACAGTCAGCCAGTCAGTCAGTCAATCGACCTTAATTATGGTCACAGACTAGCATAAAAAAAAATGAATACTGCCACTACATGATCAGTTACATGAACTATATAAAATTCAGATGGATTAAAACTACGATTTATATCCTAAAATAGGATATTAAAGTCAGATATGAACTTTAACATAAAAAGCAAACTAACATGAGCTGCAGACAATTCAGAGAGGCTAAAACACTTTATATCTCAATCCTGGAATAGAGTAAGAGCTAAAAATAATTAAAACAGAAGATCTCCCCGCCATGTACTATCAACCCCCTTTTAAGTAAGTTACTCCAATGTAAGGTGCTAGTCTGGAATTCTAGCTTGTCAAGAGCTGCAACATCAGCTTCAGCTCCACCATCTTTGTCCAAGTCGTCCTGTAAGATTCGGGGAACAAGGCCAGCTGGGCAGAAAGGCCATCTTAGCCCATCTAACATGACAGTTATCCACGTTCTGGCCTCAACCTCAATCTCACCAGTCTTAAAGACTTTCCTGCATTGGAAATACTTTGAGGTACTTCTAGAATTCAGGAATTTGGATTGCAGGCATTCTGTAGTCAGTGGCCCTAAGCACCATATAGTAGTTGTGCCAGAACCTTGGCTTGAAATAATTGAAGAGCTGCAGGGAAATAACGGTCTCCTTTAGTGCGCATAAATGGGTGGTTCTTGAGGCTCCTGGCAAAGGCCATGATTGTAGTTTTCTGATAATTGATCAAGAGTTGGTTTTCCTTGCAGAACAGCGCCAGAGATCTCAAGGCTCTTCTAAGGCCAACAGGATTCCTTGAGAGGATAACAGCATCATCTGCATATCCCGGTGGCTCAAGGAGGGGCCACCTAAAGGGTGCTCCACCCCTCCTCTGGTGACACTCTTTCCAAGCAGTACTAAGAGACCTTGTGCAGACTTTTTGATGTAAACAGAGGCTTGTGCTCTGATTGAAGCTCATTCGACACCCAAAGCATTGAGAAGATCTCTATCCTGTGTGTAAAACCTTGATGTGCCTTAAAGCTTCTCCTGTGGAAGAATCTTTCACCACACTCTAAACACTTCAAAGGTTTCTCTCCAGTGTGAATTTGTTCATGAGAAGTAAGGAACCCTGAGGCTCTTTCTGCACTCAAGGAAATTCTATAGTTTCTCCTCTGTGTGGATTCTCAGATGCAGAGTCAGATATGAGCTCTGACTGAAGCTCTTTCCACACTGCAAGCATGTATATGGTTTCTCCTCTGTGTGGGTTCTTTGATGCAAACTCAGGTTTGAACTCACACTGAAACTCTTTCCACATTCAAAGCATGTATATGGTTTCTCCCCTGTGTGGATCCTTTGATGCTTAGTGAGGTGTGAACTCACCCTGAAGCTCTTTCCACACTCTAATCATGTATATGGTTTCTCCCCTGTGTGGGTTCTTTGATGGTAAGTGAAGTGTGCTTGCCGAGTAAAATGCCTCCCACATTCTAAGCATTTATGGTTTCTCACCTGTGTGGGTACTTTGATGGGTGGAGAGTTGTGCTTGCTGACTAAAACACTTCCCACATTCTAAGCATTTATATGTCTTTTCTCCAGTGTGGGTTCTTTGATGATTTGTAAGGTTTGATTTCCGGTTGAAGTTCATCCCACACACCAAGCATTTATATGGTTTCTCCCCTGTGTGGGTTCTTTGATGCAAAGTCAGGTTTGAGCTAACCCTGAAGCTCTTTCCACATTCAAAGCATGTATATGGTTTCTCACCTGTGTGGGTTCTTTGATGCCGAGTCAGGTTTGAGCTCAGTGTGAAGCTCTTTCCACATTCAAAGCATGTATATGGTTTCTCCCCTGTGTGGGTTCTTTGATGCAAAGTCAGGTTTGAGCTCTGACTGAAGCTCTTTCCACATTCCAAGCATTGATATGGTTTCTCCCCTGTGTGGGTTCTTTGATGGTAAGCGAAGTGTGCTTGCCGAGTAAAATGCCTCCCACATTCTAAGCATTTATATGGTTTCTCACCTGTGTGGGTACTTTGATGGGTGGAGAGTTGTGCTTGCTGACTAAAACACTTCCCACATTCTAAGCATTTATATGGCTTTTCTCCAGTGTGGGTTCTTTGATGATTTGTAAGGTTTGATTTCCCGTTGAAGTTCATTCCACACACCAAGCATTTATATGGCTTCTCTCCTGTGTGGGTTCTTTGATGCAAAGTCAGGTTTGAGCTAACCCTGAAGCTCTTTCCACATTCAAAGCATGTATATGGTTTCTCACCTGTGTGGATTCTTTGATGCCGAGTCAGGTTTGAGCTCAGTGTGAAGCTCTTTCCACATTCAAAGCATGTATATGGTTTCTCACCTGTGTGGGTTCTTTGATGCAAAGTCAGGTCTGAGCTCTGACTGAAGCTCTTTCCACATTCCAAGCATTGATATGGTTTCTCCCCTGTGTGGGTCCTTTGATGCTTAGTGAGGTGTGAACTCACCCTGAAGCTCTTTCCACACTCTAAGCATGTATATGGTTTCTCACCTGTGTGGGTTCTTTGATGGTAAGTGAAGTGTGCTTGCCCAGTAAAATGCCTCCCACATTCTAAGCATTTGTATGGTTTCTCACCTGTGTGGGTTCTTTCATGGGTGGTGAGGTTTGCTTGCTGACTAAAACACTTCCCACACTCTAAGCATTTATATGGCTTCTCTCCCGTGTGGGTTCTATTATGTATTGTAAAGTGTGATTTTCTGTTGAAGGTCTTTCCACACTGAGGCCATTTTTCCTTCCTCTTTTTAGTTTCTTTCTGTGGATTTACTGGGAGGATGCTCCAATTGCCACCCTGACAAGAACCAGATTTGTTTCTCCCTTTCTGTGTCTGGTTTCCCTCCTGCTTCCCTGATCTTTCTTGATGCATAGTTCTCTCCCCTGTGTGGCTCCTTTCATGTGTGCTTGTGCTGGTAGTTTCCTCATGCAAAGGACACATCTCACATCTCCTTACTTTGGAATGTTCCTCTTTGATTGGGAGTTCATGGGAACAAACACGTTTAGTCCTCCAGGCAGGGGTCTGTCTTCCCTCCTCCCTCCCAGATCCATCTTGATTTCTAAAAGTCTCTTCCTCTACCTCAAGCATGGTAATGTCCGATGACATCTCATAAGTTTCCCTCAGATCCTCATTGACTTGTCCACCGGTTCCTGGATCGGAGAAAGAATCCTGATTAGCAGTGGACGTGTTGAGGAGGGGTGGCCATTTATGTCAAAGAAGAGGTAGAATCTAGCAGAGTTGAGATAAAAGGCAGGTCTGTCTCCACCATAGAATTTCTGTGGGTTAAACTAGCAGGCCCAAGTGGGGTAATGGGGGTGTGTGTAGTTGTCCTCCAGGCCAGAATCCAGAATGGGACCTTGAAATGAGGAAGCAGATCAGGGAGGTGTCAAGGAGGGACAGGGTTGTAATCATAGGGGACTTCAATTATCCTCATATCGACTGGCTGAACTTGTGCTCTGGTCATGAAGGAGAGATGGAATTCCTTGACATGCTAAATGACTGCCTTAGAGCAGCTAGTCATGGAGCCCACTGGAAGGCAGGTGGCTCTGGATTTCATACTGTGTGGAACTCAGGACTTGGCTAAAGATGTAAATGTTGCTGAGCGATTGGGGAAGCGTGACATGCTGCGATCCGTTTTGACATGCATGTCAGGAGAAGAGTGCCAAGCAAATCTGACACAAAAACTCTTGACTTCCGATGGGCGGAGTTTCCTCAAATGAGGAGGCTGTTTAGAGGGGCAGAGACCTGGTCACCTGACTGCTGGGCTCATAAGCAGCCTGGCTGTGGAGACAGCAGTCGCTCTTCCCCAGGCTCCCTCTGCGTTGTGAGGGGCAGAGACCTGGTCACCTGACTGCTGGGCTCATAAGCAGCCTGGCTGTGGAGACAGCAGTCGCTCTTCACCAGGCTCCCTCTGCAGTGTGAGGGGCAGAGGTAGGAGCAGTGATCTCTGGGGCATCACCTCTCACCTTCCTGACATCACGGGGCCAAGGAAGCTCTGGAAAGGGGTCAAGTGTCCCGATCCTGGAGGGGAATGACCCCTCCCTCAGGAATACAGACTAGGCCCATGGTGGGGGCCAAAGGCAGCCTGCCCAATTCACCCCAAAGGACCCAACACAGGGGCCCTACGACTCCCCAAACGGACAACAGGAGGCGTAGATTATGGCAGAACTAGGGAAGGGGAGCCTGCAGCACCCAGGCCCCTTCCCAGGCAAGCCACCCTACGTGAGACAGCCCTCTGGGGCCCCAGGACTTCCTTTCAGTCGTGGGACCCAATCAATTTCTTGGGGCAATCCCTGTCCTCGGACACTGAACAAGCGGAGTTCCTGTTAAAGGACTGACGTCTCCTGGTCCTGTGCTGTAATAGGACCAGATGAATGCAAAGAGCATCACCCAAATAAACCGCTGGTATCGAACTTTACCGAAGCCTCCATGACTCTTCCAAACCCTCTCTCCTCTCGCTGTCAATCCCCCACGAACGCCCACCCTGCAGAGACCTCCCATGGACATCACACGAGGTAAGGGAAAAATTGTTCTACCTCAGCCTGCTATTTTTGGCACTGATTCCCACAACTTGAGGAGGCCTCTGTGATTGCCTCCCCACAACAGCTTGCAGTGCATGCCCCATTGGCATGGCTGTACCTGCACTGGAAAATTGGATAGGATTGGGCCCTTATGCATGTCTAATGAGAAGTAAGTCCCATTATAATCGGTGGGGTTTACTCCCAGGTAAGCGTGGATAGGATTGCAGCCTCAATCTCCTCAAGCTAGGAGTATAAATCTAGGGCCTGCTGTCGCGTGAGCCTCTCTGCAGACATGCATGGTCTCTGGGACCCCAAGTGCCTCTGGGATCTAAGTGCCAGGTAAGGCACCGCAAGTTTAGCATCTGGGCAAGTTCAGCAGCAGGGTGAGGAGGCCAGGGCCCTGGACACTGCCCTTTCTCTTCCCCTTAGAAGAGGGCTGCTAACCAGTGTAGGGTTTTTAAAAGTACCCCTAAATAAAAACAACAACAAAAAAGCTATGCAGTCAGAGAGGCAGCAGCAGGTTGGGGGCTATCCAGTGTTCTGCATCGAGTGCCACATGGATGACTATTTGCCTCTAGGGCACAAGTCAGGGGGGTGTCCTCAGTGCAAGGAGCTCCAGCAACTCAGGGAACGCGTCCGCTCCCTTGAAGCCTTGGTGGCAGACCTGGAGAAGCAGAGGCAGGCAGAGAAGGACCATGGGGAGACTTCCGGGGACGATCAGGCTTCATCCCAACCTCAGGCGTGCAGCTCCTCAGCTGCCCAGGTGGGAAGTCTCGGGGCTGGAGGACGTCATCCTGGAGAGGAAGGAAACAATCCCCTAAGAACATAAGAACATAAGAACAGCCCCACTGGATCAGGCCATAGGCCCATCTAGTCCAGCTTCCTGTATCTCACAGCGGCCCACCAAATGCCCCAGGGAGCACACCAGCACCCCTAGGGGTGACCCCTTCTCCAGGGGACAGGCCCATATCCGAATGCACTCAGGATAATGCTCAGCGGGAGGGGGGTCGGGGGCTTCTTCTAGTGGGGGATTCGATTATTAGAAACATAGAGAGGGGGGTTTGCGACAGATGTGAGGACCTCATGGCGACTTGCCTGCCTGGTGCGAAGGTTGCGGACATCACTTCTCATCTAGACAGGCTGTTAGACAGTGCTGCGGAGGAGGTAGTGGTTGTGGTGCATGTCGGCACCAACGATGTGGGCAAGTGTAGCCGGGAGGTCCTGGAGGCCAAATTTAGGCTTTTAGGCAGGAAGCTGAAAGCCAGGACCTCAAAGGTAGCATTCTCTGAAGTGCTACCTGTTCCACGCGCAGGGCCAGCTAGACAGGCGGAGATCAGGGGTCTCAATGCGTGGATGAGACGGTGGAGTAGGGAGGAGGGGTTTAGATTTGTTAGGCACTGAGGAACGTTTTGGGACAAGCGGGGCCTGTACAAGAGTGATGGGCTCCACTTGAACCAGAATGGAACCAGACTGCTGGCGCATAACATGAAAAAGGTGGCACAGCAGCTTTTAAACTGATCCCTGGGGGAAGGCAGACAAGAGCCGAGGGGCATCCGGTTCGGGACTCCTCATACCTATGGGACGAGGATGGGGAGGTTAGAGAACAGCAAGACAAGAGCAGAGTAGGAGAAGAAATTGGGAAAGGTAGCATGATGGGATGTGATAGACAGTTTGGCACAGTGAGAGAATGCGGGGACAAAGGAGCGAATAAGCAGCCCATCCTGGAGCATTCCATGTACAAATGCTTTTATGCGAATGCCCGAAGTCTCCGAGCAAAGATGGGAGAACTGGAATGTCTGGTGACAAGGGAAAACATTGACATAGTGGGCATAACGGAAACCTGGTGGAATGCGGAGAATCAGTGGGATACCGCAATCCCGGGCTATAAACTCTACAGGAGGGACAGGCAGGGGCGTGTTGGAGGTGGGTTGGCCGTTTATGTTAAGGAAGGGATAGAATCCAGCATAGTAGAGATTGAAGGTGAGTCCGACTCCACCGTAGAATCTCTATGGGTTAAATTACCAGGCTTGTGCAGCGATGTAATACTAGGGGCGTGCTATCGTCCTCCAGACCAGAAATCGGAAGGGAATCTTGAAATGAGGAGACAGATCAGGGAGGTGACAAGGAGGGACATGGTTGCAATCATGGGGGACTTCAATTATCTTCATATAAACTGCGTCAATTTGTGTTCTGGTCAAGAAAAGGAGACGTGCTAAATGACTAAATGGCTTAGAGCAGCTAGTCACAGAGCCCAAAAGAGGGCAGGTTGTTCTGGATTTAATATTGTGCGGTACTCAGGACCTGGTTAGAGATGTAAATGTTACGGAGCCATTGGGGAATCGTGATCATGCTGCGATCCTGCTGTAGCGAGGCTCCCTGCAAAGCCTAGTGCTCTGCACCCCCTCTAGCTATGCCACTGGTAAAGCTCATTGCAACCCGCGGGGCTGGCCAAGGTCCAGCAGGAGTCCACCCTGCAGCAGCCTGCTACACCCTGCCCTCCAGGCGAGCAGGGGGCCAGGCCTGCATGGGCACTCGCTGGACACGGTGGTCAGCCGGCGTCTTAACCCCTCCAGCAGGCGGTAGGACGGGTCCGCTGCTGATGGCAGCCCTGGACCCTACAGGCCAGTGGCCCCCCTGCTTCCAGGGGGCGCAAGTCAGGGAGCCCGGGGCAGCCTCTGAGAGGGCCGGTTGGCAGCGTGCAAATGGGGCGCCCGAGGGGGAGGCTGCTCACCTGTCTACTCCGGCCTGGGCAGGGCTGAACTGAGCTCCTGGCGGGCAGGGACCTGTGGCTGCCCCAACTGAGGCCCTCCGGGACCTGGGAGGAGCCAGTGCAGGCCAGCCGGGTCAACCGGGAGGGGGAGCTGCCACCGCAGCTGCATCCCGCCTCCCTGGCCTGGTGCATGCAGGGCCACCTGGAGAGCTCGCTAAGAAGCTCCACGGCGCCATGGCTGGAGGAGGTGCCCTGTCCGGGGAGCAGCTGCTGCTGCTGCAGGAGAACGCGCCATTGAGCTGCGTGGAGGCACTGCAGAGCGCAGCAGGGAGAAGGAGCGGAGGACAGAGAACAGGTGACTCTGGATTTAATATTGTGTGGTACAGAGGAGCTGGTTAGAGATGTCAACGTTACGGAGCCGTTGGGGAACAGTGATCATGCTGCGATCCGTTTCGACATGCACATCGGGGAAGAATACCGGGAAAATCTATCACAAAAGACCTAGACTTCCGACGGACGGACTTCCCTCAAATGAGGAAGCTGTTTAGAAGGAGCTTGAAAGGGAAGCTAACAAGAGTCCAATCTCTCCAGAGTGCATGGAGGTTGCTTAAAACAACAATAATAGAGGCCCAGCAGAGGTGTATACCACAAAGAAAGAAGGGCCCCACTAAATCCAGGAGGGTGCCCACATGGCTAACGAGCCAAGTTAGCGAGGCTGTAAAGGGCAAGGAAGCTTCCTTCCGTAAATGGAAGTCTTACCCTAATGAGGAGAATAAAAAGGAACATAAACTGTGGCATAAGAAATTTAAGGAGGTGATACGGGAGGCCGAGAGAGACTTTGAGGAACACACGGCTAGCAACATGAAGGGGAATAATAAAAGCTTCTTCAAGTATGTTAGAAGCAGGAAACCCGCCAGAGAAGTGGTTGGCCCTCTGGATGGTGAGGGAGGGAAAGGGGAGATAAAAGGAGACTTAGAGATGGCAGAGAAATTAAATGAGTTCTTTGCATCTGTCTTCATGGCGGAAGACCTCAGGCAGATACTGCTGCCCAAAGGGCCCCTCCTGATGAGGAATTAAGTCAGGTAGAGGTTAAAAGAGAACATGTTTCAGACCTCATTGATTAATTAAAGATCAATAAGTCACTGGGCCCTGATGGCATCCACCCAAGAGTTAGTAAGGAATTGAAGAATGAAGTTGCTGATCTCTTAACTAAAATATGCAACTTGTCCCTCAAAACGGCCACGGTGCCACAAGATTGGAGGATAGCAAATGTCACCCCTATCTTTAAAAAGGGAAAGAGGGGGGACCCGGGAAACTATAGCCCGGTCAGCCTAACATCTATACCGGGTAAGATGGTGGAATGCCTCAAAAAGGATAGAATCTCAAAACACATAGACGAACAGGCCTTGCTGAGGGAGAATCAACCTGGCTTCTGTAAGGGTAAGTCTTGCCTCATGATCTTTATAGAATTCTTTGAAAAGGTCAACAGGCATGTGGATGCGGGAGAACCCATAGACATTGTATACCTGGACTTTCAGAAGGCGTTCGAAACGGTCCCTCACCAAAGGCTCCTAAAAATACTCCACAGTCAGGGAATTAGAAGACAGGTCCTCTCATGGACTGAGAACTGGTTGAAGACCAGGAAGCAGAGAGTGGGTGTCAATGGGCAATTTTCACAATGGAGAGATGTGAAAAGCAGTGTGCCCCAAGGATCTGTCCTGGGACCAGTGCTCTTCAACCTCTTCATAAATGACCTGGAGACAGGGTTGAGCAGTGAGGTGGCTAAGTTTGCAGATGACAACAAACTTTTCCAAGTGGTGAAGACCAGAAGTGATTGTGGGGAGCTCCAGAAGGATCTCTCCAGACTGGCAGACTGGGCAGCAAAATGGCAGATGTGCTTCAATGTCAGTAAGTGTAAGGTAATGCATTGGGGCAAAAAATCAAAACTTCGCATATAGGCTAATGGGTTCTGAGCTGTCTGTGACAGATCAGGAGAGAGATCTTGGGGTTGTGGTGGACAGGTCGATGAAAGTGTCAACTCAATGTGCAGCGGCAGTGAAGAAGGCCAATTCTATGCTTGGGATCATTTGAAAAGGTATTGAGGACAAAACTGCTAATATTATAATGCCATTGTACAAATCGATGGTAAGGCCACACCTGGAGTATTGTGTCCAGTTCTGGTCGCCGCATTTCAAAAAAGACATAGTGGAAATGGAAAAGGTGCAAAAGAGAGCGACTAAGATAATTATGGGACTGGGGCACCTTCCTTATGAGGAAAGGCTACGGTGTTTGGGCCTCTTCAGCCTAGAAAAGAGGCGCCTGAGGGGGCCATGACTGAGACATACAAAATTATGCAGGGGATGGACAGAGTGGATAGGGAGATGATCTTTACACTCTCACATAATACCAGAACCAGGGGACATCCACTAAAATTGAGTGTTGGGCGGGTTAGAACAGACAAAAGAAAATATTTCTTTACTCAGCGTGTGGTTGGCCTGTGGAACTCCTTGCCACAGGATGTGGTGATGGCGTCTGGCCTAGACGCCTTTAAAAGGGGATTGGACAAGTTTCTGGAGGAAAAATCCATTATGGGGTACAAGCCATGATGTGTATGTGCAACCTCCTGATTTTAGAAATGGGCTATGTCAGAATACCAGATGCAAGGGAGGGCACCAGGATGAGGTCTCTTGTTATCAGGTGTGCTCCCCGGGGCATTTGGTGGGCCGCTGTGAGATCCAGTGGAAGCTGGACTAGATGGGCCTATGGCCTGATCCAGTGGGGCTGTTCTTATGTCCTTGCAAAACATGCCTCTTTCTAGGACCATTAAGGGTCGCCTTTCCTACTGTGTCATTCCTGCTGCTGCTATTCTTCCCCAAAGCCCAGTCCCTAAGAGAGGAGCTGTATCCATTCCAGGTGACGTCCTGTTGCCCAGAACTAATACTTCATCCTTAGGTGGAAGCCCAGTTATCTCTGCACCTCTGGAAAGTGTTAGCTCTCTGCCCATGCTGAGTTAGAGACAAAGCTAACCATTTGGTTTATGGAAAGTTGCAGTCAGCTGAGTCACACTGAGTCAGCAGAATGACTCTGCACCTGAGGCTGCCACACCCTAGTTAAGAGAGCAGGAAGCGATTGGGTGCTCAGACTTCTAAAACCCCAGCCTTCAGATCCACCAGGGCAGTAGTAGGTGTTGAACTGAGATACTGCTGCTGACTTTGCTGAACTGTGTTTATGCTGTGACTGATCCTGGACTGACTAACTGACTGTGTTGTGTGGAAACTGATTTGGATAAGGTAAACTGGACTGCTGAAATCTTTCTTGTATGACCTGGACTGTATTTGACTATTCTTTGTGAAGAACTCCTTGCTCTAATATATACCAGAAAAGTTAAAGGACTCTCCTGTGTCTGCTGTTTCTTTGCATCCTGCTTTGCTACTGGGACACACCCAAGGTTCCTCCTTTACAAACCTTAACAGAAAGGGGAGACACTGAGACACACACCTTGGAAGACGTGGCTGTTTTGATGCAGGCTGGGTAAGAAGGTTCCTCTCCGCAGGGCAGACGTTTAGGGCTGGATCTTCCCTGCTCAGTCGCTCCTCCTGCTCACTTTCCTCAATTCCTTCTTCTGAGAGCATCAACCTTCCAACAAAATCTCTGGCACTTTTGGATCAGGCAGGGGTGCTGGAAAGATCCTTTTCAGCTGCAAAGTCCAGCGGAGCTTCTTTTTATTTTTCTTGCCTCGGCCACTGTTGAAATCAGCAAAGATGTCAACAGTTTAAACAAATAAAACACAATTTTAAATATATAAACTGAAGATACAATAAAACATATACCACAGTCATATACCATACTTTATATACATGAATTAAACATATAGTAAAAAGTACCCAGCCCCTCTGTTTTAGGTCTAAAATCCTGTTCTCCAGTGTCTCTTCCTCATCCTGCTATTTTTGGCATTGATTTCAGAGATGAAGGCCCCTTCTGGCCCTCTCTGTTCCAGCCTTTCCGCTCCCCATATCAAAAACCCCTCACCATAGAAACAAAGGCACCCAAGAGCAGACCAAGAGTTCAGCATGCAATTGGCAGGGGGGGGGGATTATTGCAGTGTGCCTTCTCAGCCCCCTTCCCTTCCCCTCCCCTGGCTGGGCTGTGATCCTGGGCCTCCCTCCTGACCTGGGGGCTTCTTTCCCACCCCTCTCTGCTCAAAGCTTTGCAAGGCTACAGATCTTTTCAGGCTACTCAGGGAGGTCACTCTCTGCAGGACATACACTTGGAGCTCTTCCCTTGTCCTCCCCACTGCCTCCTTCTGGGGCTCAGCTCCTTAATGACCTCTCTGCTCCCTGGACCAATCCCAGATGCTGGAAGGATTCCCATCAGCTCCACATCCATTTTTCGCTATTTCTTTCTCCCTGGTGGACCTCTGGAAAGGGAAGAGGTCCAGGCTTTGGATGAGAGGGCTCCTGAATGCCTTTTGGAACTCTGAAACCCTACACCAGGGCTTTTCAAACTGGGGTGTTGCAACGCCCCAGCCTGAGGGCACTGGCCTCTGGCCCCCTAAGGGGTGAAGGGAAGGTAGCTTAGGGGGGCTGTAGGGACTGGGATGTTCCCACCAGTCCCTGCAGCAACGTTCCTGGGGAGCGGAGAGCCCTGCTTGAGCGTCTGCAGGACTCCCCTGGCTTTCAAAAGTGAAAGCTGAGTGATTGTGCTCCACCTCTGCAAAACAGGGAGGTCAGCTTCCAGGGCTGGTGCAGGTGGATGGCAACAAGGGGCAGGGCCTTCTCTCTGGTGGCCCCTCAACTTTGTGACTCCCTCTTTTGAGGCTAGAGCAGCACCCCTTGTGCTAAACCTCCGGGGGCAAAGACCACCCCTTTCTGCTTAGCGTCCCCTCCTAGCCCTTTCCTCCCAGTTGCTGTTGAGCCACAGATTTGGGCATCCCGTTTTAGGAGGGTGGGGCTGTCTCCAAGGCTCTCCTTCCTTCTCCTGCCTGCCTGTCTGTGCGAACCAGGCAAAGGAGGTTCATCACTCAAGAACTGGGAGAAAGAACATTCAAGGAGTAAAATGCAAGGGCATTGGGGAACATTTGAGAGCAGGAAACAGCAGCTCCCCAGCTGGGACTGGCGCCACCCCTGAAGTGCCAGCTGTTGAAAGGGGTCTCCAGGGCTGCCCTGCCTGCTCCCCTGACACTGCTCCACTCCTGGGGCGGGAGGGGTCCCAAAGGGGAGCTCTGCCTGCCCCCCCAACACTGCCCAGATGCTCCCCCTGCCTATGCCCACCCTGCAGGCTGTGGGGCGAGGCTGCAAGTGGGGCTGGCTGGGGGGAGATGCCCCTTCACCTCCACGGGGGCCTCTCAGGACAGGCGCAGCTCTTTGGGGCGCAGTGCCAGAGCAGGGTCCTGGGCAGCCTGTTCCCCCTTCCGGGTGGGTCTCGACGGGGAGGGTCCTCAGTGCCCCCACGTGCTCCTGTGCCCTTGGCCCCCCTTTCCCTGCTGAGGGGCCGCCTCGCCCCTCCGCTTCTGCCTTTCCCACGATTCTCGCAGCCCCCCCAGCAGAGCCCAAGTGGAGGGGCTGGAAGCTCCGGAAAAGCCGCAGGCGCTGCGTGCAGGACGCGGAAGGGGCGGCGGAGGAAGGGGCTGCCCCACTCCGCCCCCAGTGGCTCGCTTAACCCTCGCAGCGCCGCGCAGCAGAGAGCGAGAGCAGGACAAGCAGGATGCGCTCCTGGCCTGGACTGGCTCCGAGGGGGCTTCCTGAAGGACTTGGTGCTTCGCCCCCTCAGCTACGCCACTGTGCAGCAGTGCCCCCCCTCCCCGCTCCCTGCCCCTCGAGCCTGACCCCCTGCTCCCGGGCTTCCCCCATTCCCTCCCCCCACCGCAGATCTGGGACTCCTCCTGGACCCCCCCCCCCACGACGGCGCCGCCCAGCAGGAGGCGGAGGAGGAAGGGGGCGGAGGGGAGCTGCTCCAGCCAGACCTTGCCCGGCTGATGGTGCGGCTGGTCCCCTCTTTTAGTCTCTGGGATCCGCGAAGCCGAGACCCTGCCTGCCTTGCCTCGGGACCAGTTTGGGTCCTCCGTGGGTCTGCGTCCTCCTGGCACGATGCGATGAGACCTGGAGCTTGGCCTCTGGCGTGTCCAGCAAGCCTGGAACTGAAGGGCTGTGAAGAGGAGCGCCTGCATTCCCTGCTGCAGGAAGAGAGACCCGGACCAAGCTCCTCTGTGATGGTTCTTGAGCAGTGGGGCAGAAGGAGTGGGGCAAAGGGCTGGGGCTGCAGCAGAGCGAGGCAAGAGCAGGGCTGCTCACAGTTATACTCTCCCCAGGCATTTCCTCTCTGGCAGGGTAGAGATTCTGGCCTTTCACTTCCTCATCAGTTTGCAAAGAGGGATCCCTCCTTGATTTACTTCCTCCCCCCCCCCCCAATAGCCAGGCAGCTCACAGCTCCTGTTTCCCCCTTTTTATTACCTCCCAGGCCCATCTTCTCTCTCCTGGTCCACAGGGCAAAAGCCCAATCACCCTCCAGTTACCTAACCAGCTTCTGCTCCCTGTTAATTGCTCTCTCAGCCTGAGAAGCCCACAGACCATACAACAGGTCACTTTGCCTTCAAAGCCTTGGCTTCCCAGCCAGAGTCCCCACTTGGGCTGCAACAGGGTGCCAGGCCCAATTACTGGGCATCAGGGAAGCATAAGGCCAAGTCACTGGAAGCCAGTCCCATTTACCACCAGGTTCCTCCTCTGTGGTTCCAATAATCCACCCAGATGAGGCTGTAATAGGCAGGATTTATTAAAGGATTGAAGTAACATCCAACAGGCACTTCACTTAGGCATAGATGTAGGCATTTAAAGAGAACATGCAATACACACCCAAATTAAAAGAATAAGAACTAACCCCTGACAGTAATCACCAAAGTCTCACATCAATAAATCCCAGTCAATCAACTGGCACTGCCGTGGTGAGGGTCCATCCAGCTTGGAACAGAGTGGTCAACGCTCAGGCCCCACAGGCCAGAGAAGAAGTAAGACAAGGAGTGTTCCTAACAGGTGACTCTTATAAGTGACTTGGGCTTAACAGCCAATTAGTGATCAGAACCACTGGAAGGTTCTAGAAGTGTATGTGCAGACAGGTAACTCACTCCTGGAGGGTCACCCCTCCCAACCTGAAAACCTGCAGCTGGAGCAGATTCCCACTCAAGGTCTCCTTGGCCAATCAAGCCACTCTGGGAACAGCTCTCTTAGAGAGGAGGGCCAGCTGCTCCCACATCCCTCTGAGAAGCTGGCTCCTAATTCAGAACTTTCTCACAGCTGTGTCTGGCTAGCACGGTTCCAAGCATTTAACATGGCTTCAAGCAGAGGCCTATATTTTGTTGTTGCCCAGTTTATGCCTTTCCCATAACAGTGCACAGCTTGGGAGTCCTCCTGGACTCTCAGCTCTCCCTGGAAATTCAGGTGGCAGCAGTCGCTAGAAGTGTGTTCACCCAGCTTAAGCTGGTGTGCCACCTGAAACCACGCTTGAGCCCTTTGGACCTAGCTCTGGTGACCCATGCTTTAGAAACTTCAAGACTGGGCTACTGCAATGCCCTCTATGTGTGGCTACCTGCTAAAACAGTTTGGACACTGCAATGAGTGCAGAATGCAGTGGTTACGAGGGTCTGATGTTAGGACTCAGCTGGACCACTGCTCCAGCAGCTACACTGGCTGCCCAGATGATTCTGGTCCCAATTCAAGGTGCTCGTTCTAACCTTTAAGGCCCTCCATGACCTGGGTCAGGCCACCTGAAAGACCGTCTCCCATTCCAGCCCATCCTCAGGTCAGCTGAAGGGGTCTTCTACAAGTGCCACCTTTACCCCAAGTGAGAGGGGTTTTTGGCTGTGAAATGTCCTAGGAAGACTGAGAACTGCTCCCTTGCACAGGGGTATTTGGCGGAGGCTCCAAACATACCTGTTTCGTCTGGCATTTGGCTGCTGAGCGGATATTGCCTTCTGTGCCTCTGCCGTACTTTGATGACCTCCCTAGACTTATCTGTTCCCCACTGGCTCAATGAGTTCCTTTTTCTTTCTCCCTTTAGCTGCTCTGTTTTGATATTTGTTTTTTCCCCCTGTGTAATGTTAATGTTTTTGCCTTGCTTGATTTTTTTCCTTGTGATACTCTTTACTTGACTATAAAGCTCTGCAAGCCACTTTGGGCATTTGATTCGGCATGGGAAAGGCAGGGTATAAATTTCTTAAATAAAAAAGAAATGCTATCGGAAGGCACTGGATCATTCATTCTTGTTCACACTTCCTGCTTTGTCAGTGACTTCAGGCTCACCAAAAGCGGAGATGGGCGGATAAAGAGGCACTGTTTGGCCAGAGGTTTGCTGCACCCCTGAAAAGCCACAAGCGGGAATTCCTGGCCAGGTGATTGAGCAGCCATGAGAAGGTCTCCTTCACCTCCTGAGTTCATGGAAGCTTGAGGCTGCCTTTGGACACCAGCAGCTTGGACCAAACCTGAACTCTCTTGGCTGTACTCTGCAGGGTGAGTGGGAGCCCACACAGGTCTGTTCGAGGCTGTAGCCTCAACCCCCTCCTGTGCAGGTCTACTCACAAGTAAGCTGTAGTCAGTGGGGCTTCCTCCCAGGAAGGTGTGGAGGGCTGTAGCCTCAGCCTCTTCCTGTGCAGGTCTACTCACAAGTAAGCCCTGCTGTAGTCAGTGGGGCTTCCTCCCAGGAAGGTGAAGGCAGCCTCAGCCCCCTCCTTTGCAGGTCTACTCACAAGTAGTCAGTAAGGCTTCCTCCCAGGAAAGTGTGGAGAGGACTGCAACCTGAGAGCTCCAACCAACTTGTCTGCTCAGAAGTCCCATTGTAGTCAATGGGGCTTACTCCCAGGATCGTGTGGAGAGGGTTGCAGCCTGAGTGAGGGAGGGCAGGCAGGCAGGGCAGAAGCTGGCCTGTGGCTGCGCCCCCCCTTCTTCTCTTCCCCACCTCTGGAGTCTGTGTCCTTTCTTCCTTCCAGCAGGGTGCCTCTGGAAGGTGGGGGGAGTTCTTTAGTATCCATGTAAGATAAGCAGATGTCATAACCACCATATGTATTGGAATCCTGGAAGATCTGGTGAGGAGGTAGATGTGGTGTCAGCAGTGGCCCCTTTAAGGGTAAGGCCTGGGCATCCAGCAGAGTGTGCTGCACAGCTGCAGCCACTTGAAGGCAATAGGGCCCTCAGGGATATAAGGAGCACCTGAGGCAGGAAGAGGGGTGTGGGTTGGAGAAGGAGTGCAGGTTGGAGAGGAGACTGACTTGCCTTATTGACTTGGATACTCTGACTGATTTGACTGACTTACTTTGGAATCTAACCTTGGACTGTGACTTGGCTTATTGACTTTGGACTCTGCCCTGGATACTCTGACTGACTTTGTGACTAATGGACTGCTGGAGACACTGGAGTTTGAAGTGTGGCTGCTGTGCCCAAGACCTGCTGAGGACCAAGGGGCTGCTATAGTGGTGGGAGGCTGCTGGCAGGAGAGAGGACCTCTGCAGGTTGAACAGGCGAGCTACCCTGGAGGTGGGGTCCAGCAGGAGTGTAGGGCAGAACCAGGGTCGTTTGTTGGGGGAAAGAAGGGGAGCTAATTTGTTTAAAGTGGGCATAATTCTCCAGGCAGAGAATGGCCTTGGAATCAGGCAAAACAACATAGAGGACCAGAAGTCTGAAAACACAGGACAACAATGTATGACAAAACTAACTAAAAGCTACAAGAGGGGGCTACAATATAAAAATGGGACCTATAAGAGCATAAAGGTAAAAAAAAAAAACTATATATGCAGTGTTATCTTCATTTTAGATGTCAAAAGGGTTTTGTGGCTCCTGAGGTTTTTTTCCCCCCCTGTGGAAAATGGGTCCAAATGGCTCTTTGAGTGTTTAAGGTTGCCGACCCCTGGTTTAGAGTGTGGTGAAAGATTCTTCCACAAGAGAAGCTTTAAGGCACATCAAGGTTTTACACATAGGATAGAGATCTCCTCAATGCTTTGGTGTTATTATCTTGGTGTTATTTTCCATGCAAGTGGCTCTAGATTGGCGCACGGCAAATATGTTGCACTGAATTCTTAGAGAAGCTCCTCGGCCATTTATGCGCACTAAAGGAGACCGTTATTTCCCTGCAGCTCTTCAATTATTTCAAGCCAAGGTTCGGGCACAACCACTATATGGTGCTGGATCAGAGCCACTGACTCCAGAATGCATGCAGTCCAAATTCCTGAGTCCTGGGAGTACCTCAAGATATTTCCAATGCAGGAAGGTCTTTGGAGACTGGCCAGATTGAGGCTGAGGCCACAAAGTGCTTGAAAAGCACTGTGCGTGCTTGAAAACGCACAGTGCTTGAAAAGGACTGCAAAAGCCCTCATGTGCGGGAAGGCAGGGGAGGCAAGTGGTCATGTAGGTAGCATGTTGTGCTGTCTCTATTTTCTTTGCTATGCTGCTGTTATATCCATTACCTTGTAAATACAGACTGAACTAATGAAGGATTTGTGTCTGAAGTGCTCTTTGTGGGGGCTGAGTCTTTGAGGCTGCATTCCACAGGTAGCAACAGATAAGAAGCTGCTCCTTCCTCAACAAGATGGCCTTTCTGCCCAGCTGGCTTTGCTCCCCGAATCTTACAGGATGACTGCAATGTACTTGCAGGAGGTCTGGTCTAGGGGGTAGAGCCTCCATTAGCCCGAAAATAACATCAGAAGGTCGCCAGTTCGAGGACACTGGCAGCTCCCTGAATGGCTGAGAATGGTGTGACCTTGAAGCAGCTGAGAAGCTGAGCTGAGTGATTCCACCTGCTCTGGGTGTGAGCAAGAAGTGTCTTGGCTGCCCTCCATGAGAGAGATGGAGCTGCTTGTCAGCCTGCGTGGGAGAACTGGAGGCCAGACCAAACCAGGAAGATCCATCTGAAATGTTGTTGGTTCTTGAAAGAGAGAACCTCTATGATTGTAAAAATCCCATTGAGGGATGAGGGGGATTGGGAGATCAGAGAAAGACGGAATGGGGAACAGCAGGGCAGAGACAGGAGAAGAGAGTTGGAGAAGCAGGAGGAGGAAACAGTAGGATGTTGAAGTGAAGGGGCAGGGGTACCTGTCAAGGGGGGGTGGAGGGAGAAACACGGGAGAAGAGAAGGGGATGGGACAACTGGCAGGGACAAGAGTATGTGGAAGGAGAGACCAGTGACATTAGGAGGAAGGGCCCAGCCAAGGGGACGGAGGAATTGGGCAAAGTCCCAGGGAAAGAAGAGGCATGCCCAGAGTGGGGGCCCGGTTCCCACAGACCCTTGAGACCAGGGCAAGCCCTCCGCTGCCTTTGCCCCCCAGTTCAAGGTCCCAGTTGGTTCTGAAGTGGGACAGGTGGGCTGGGCCTGGAGACGTTGTGGCCGGCCACTTCTGGTGGGCAGAAGAGGAGCCTCCTCTTGAAGGACCAGTGCCTCTAATTCTGGAGCCAGCCAAAGTGACGTAAACCTGAGGTGGAGCTTCTCCAGAGGCCCTGCCATTATTTTACTGAGGATTGTTGTTCAGCCCTGGCCTTCTCTGGCCCAACAGACTCCAAGGAGGGCAGTGACAAGACAAGTCCTTCCAACTTGCCGGGGAGATCCTTGTAACAAGCTCCCCATCACTGGCAGAATCAGAGGCTGGGAGGGAGGAACAGCTAAGCTTGGAAACCAGGAAGACAAGGGCATGAGTAGGCATTTGGAGAAGGGGACAGGAGATCAGGGGCTGGGGGCACCAAGGGGGAGCTGCTGGCAGGCTTCTTCAAACCCTGAGCTGGGGTGAGAGAGACAAGCTGGCTGAGGGATCCATCTGCAGCCCTCCCCAGATGGACAGGTAGCCCCTGTGACAAGGGAAAGTTCTGCCCTGAGTTTGAGAGGGATGTGTGACCCCTTCCCATCTTGAGCTCCCAGGCCCCTTTTGGGGAAGAAGAACCCGCCCTGCAGAGCACAGTGAAAGTGGTGTGCCCCATTGCCTGTATACTGTCAGACCTTCCCCCAGAGGCTGGTGGGGAAGATGCAGCATCACAACCAGGCCTTCCCTGTTGGTTCTGGGTTTCCCAGAGGCAGTGGGGGACGGGGGACGGGAATGGACACCACAGGGTTGAAGATGCTGGATTAGGCTTTAGGATGGAAGAGGACACTTTTCCTGTGTGTGAGAATTCCATCCTGGAGTTAACTTGGATCCTGTGGGGTTGAGCTGACTGTGTCCAAGGAGAGAGTGTTATGTGTGAAAATTCCCCTTTTTGCCTTTTAGCTGTGATTTTCTCTCTCTATATCGGGTTATGCTATTACCATGTTGGCAACCTTCAGTCTCGAAAGACTATGGTATCGCGCTCTGAAACGTGGTTCTGGAACAGCGTCTAGTGTGGCTGAAAAGGCCGATTCAGGAGTGACAATCCCTTCCACACTGGGAGCAAGTGCAGTCTGTCCCTGGTCTGTCTCCCTGGCTATGGGCCTTCCTTCTTTGCCTCTTAGCCTCAGACTGTTGGCCAAGTGTCTCTTCAAACTGGGAAAGGCCATGCTGCACAGCCTGCCTCCAAGCGGGCCGCTCAGAGGCCAGGGTTTCCCACTTGTTGAGGTCCATCCCTAAGGCCTTCAGATCCCTCTTGCAGATGTCCTTGTATCGCAGCTGTGGTCTACCTGTAGGGCGCTTTCCTTGCACGAGTTCTCCATAGAGGAGATCCTTTGGGATCCGGCCATCATCCATTCTCACGACATGGCCGAGCCAACGCAGGCATCTCTGTTTCAGCAGTGCGTACATGCTAGGGATTCCAGCACGTTCCAGGACTGTGTTGTTTGGAACTTTGTCCTGCCAGGTGATGCCGAGGATGCGTCGGAGGCAGCGCATGTGGAAAGCGCTCAGTTTCCTCTCCTGTTGTGAGCGAAGAGTCCATGACTCGCTGCAGTACAGAAGTGTACTCAGGACGCAAGCTCTGTAGACCTGGATCTTGGTATGTTCCGTCAGCTTCTTGTTGGACCAGA
Source organism: Tiliqua scincoides (assembly GCF_035046505.1). Taxonomy (NCBI): domain Eukaryota; kingdom Metazoa; phylum Chordata; class Lepidosauria; order Squamata; family Scincidae; genus Tiliqua; species Tiliqua scincoides. The sequence goes on from NC_089822.1 coordinate 268,333,880, forward strand.
CTCTCTTTGTGAGTCTGGAAAACATGGTAGCTGCTTTACCGATGCGCTTGTTTAGCTCGGTATCGAGAGAAAGAGTGTCAGAGATCGTTGAGCCAAGGTACACAAAGTCATGGACAACCTCCAGTTCATGCGCAGAGATTGAAATGCAGGGAGGTTAGTCCACATCCTGAACCATGACCTGTGTTTTCTTCAGGCTGATTGTCAGTCCAAAATCTTGGCAGGCCTTGCTGAAACTGTTCTCCCAGCATACAGGCCACATTTCCAGGACTTTGGTCAAGCCACAAGCTCATGGTGACACAACCCCCCCCCCCCATCGTCACACATTATGGGAGGAAGTCTTGTGTCATAATCCAATCACTGTTTAAGCGTCTCCTGCATTACTTGAACTGTCTTCCATGATTTTGATGTTGAAATTCTGTTGCTGATCATTGCATTGTACCTATGTTTTCCACAGTCTTTGCTAAGTTCTAGGAAGCCAGCCATCAACCCCATTGAATTTTGCTGATCACAGATCCCCATTCAAATGTATACATACTCCAAGCACCCAGCCTTGTGTTAGCAATCAAACTACCATCCAGCTCAGCACTGTCTCCCAGCCCCTTAGTAGAGAGGGCTTCCTCTCACATGCTCTCTCTCTCTCTCTCTCCAAGGCCCAACACATTCATTCTCTTGGCTCCAATTTCAGTTATTTTTCTCAAATTAAATATGAGAATTTAACCGTTTCAGATCTCCCTATCAGCTGGTGGAGATTTGAGTAACCCCATAGGTCTGGCTGGGATGTTACTTGTGGTAAGAGGAAAAACTCCCCTCTAGCCACCTCCTAACCTGATTGTGCCAGTGCAGGTTAGGACTGGGCTGCCCATCACTGAAGAATAAGGCCTCTCTCCTTGAAAGCCTCGACAGGATATTGATGAGAACTGAACTGTCCTCTCCCAGCAGATCATCCAAAATCTTCCCTCCTGACAGCAGCCATGTAAGCAGAAGGACACACAAAATGCCAATGACAAGAGCAAATGCCCAACTTGTTATCCAGCCTACGATCCTCATGTTCCAATAAGGGCAGTGTAATAATTCCCCTAAACCAGGGGTCTCCAAACCCCAGCCCGGGGCCAGATGCAGCCTGTGGCGAGCCTCTATCCGGCCCTCAGTCAGCCTCTGATCCCCTGAGAGCCTCTGCCCAGTTGTCCAAAAACAACCAGAGTTGTGCTTGTGGGATGGGGGAATGGGGGTCCATTTAAGGGTCTGCTTTATTTCTTGGGCTGTGTTGGTGCTTGGAGAAATCCCGGACATTTGAGCCCATTCATTCATTCAGAGCCCAATCCTGCGCAGAGCCAACGCCAGCGGTAGAGCCACCCTGCCGGCAGGAGGAAGCCAGCGCCGGATGAGCGTCGGTGCAAGAAGGCAGTGGCAAGCAGCGGCGCCATTCCAATGCCAGTACAGCGCTGGGAGGCGGTGAGGTGCCAAAGAGGGGCTCCAGAGGCGTGTCGGAGTGCGTGCCTGGGGTGGGCACAGGAGAGGCGCCACCAACGCGCCACCACCAAATCCAAAGCCACAAAACAGAGCTGACACACCCCCTTCTGCCCCCAGCTCGCAGCGCCAGCAACACACTCGCCGTACAATGGAGGAGACCCATAGGAGCCCATGGAAAGGTGTTACCTGTGAACAAGACAAACACCCTGCAGACCTGCACTACACCAGGCCCCACCCACGAGAGGATGACATGGTTCTAATCACCCCACACCTGCCCCACAGTAGCCAATCACCCCACACCTGCCCAGCCATATCAGCACAGTCCCAGCACAACATACCCCAGAACAGAGGGTGCGTGGCATGGGGCTCTGTCACCCAGCCCTCCTAAGGGGGGGACTTTGGTGGAGGGGAGCACTGGCAGTACAACTGCACTCTGCCCCAAACAAGCACCCAGGGCCATGCACATGCTGCAGGGTCCTGGTGGGGGAGGAGGAGGTGGTTGCTGGTACAAACTAGCCAACACCTATCACCTTTCCCCCAGGTGTCTCATGACAGGTGAACCTCAGCAGCAGCTTTCATGCAGGTACGGTCCGTGGTGGGAGCCATGCACAAACCATGCACAAACACCCACAGTGCCCTGCACCCACAAGTGATTCATGCGCTGAGAGCACACAGGGAAGCAAGGCCTGCTCTGTGACAGAAACTTGTTCCACACATGGAGCATTTATGTAGTTTCTCTCCAGTATGAGTTCTTTGATGGACAACAAGAGTCATGTTTTCCCTAAAGCTTTTTCCACACTCCAAGCATTTATATGGTTTCTCTTCTGTGTGAGTTCTTTGATGTTGGGTACGGGCCTTACATTCCCTAAAGCTCCTTCCACACTCTGAGCATTTATACGGCTTTCCTGTGTGGATTGTCCAGTGACGAAGAAGACTTGGTTTTCTGCTGAAATTTTTCCCACACACAGAGCACCAATTCCTTTCCTTTCCTTTGACTATTTCTTCTTGGATTCTCACTCTCTGGAAGTCACCCTGCTGAGCAGAACATGCGTCCCTTCTCTGCTTCTGTTTTGTCTCATTCTTCTTTAATGGTGTGAATGGTTCTCCTTCGCCACCTGCAGGAGTGGAGAGAGAAGAGTGATAGAGAACCAAAAGGTTCCCAGAATGGGTGAGCAAGCCAGCAAGTTCTCTGATAAGGGAAGAACAAATAAGGATGCAGTCCTAACCACACTTTCCTGAGAGTAAGCCCCATGGAACAAAACAGGACTTACTTCTGAGTAGACCTGGTTAGGATTGTGCCCCAAGATGAATAAGGAGGAGGCTCCTGCCACGTTGGAGGCTCAATCATCTCTGTTGAGTGGCATTCACTGATGGCCAGCGTACTGCAGACTCTTGGATCTGGTTCTAGTCCATGCTCACTCCTGAACCTGACTGGGTGGTCACAGGTGAAGGTAAATAGAACAACACTTTGCAGGCTGCCTTCAGATTCCCTTGAGGACAGGCAATATCCAAATGTGAGATTAAAACAATGAGGGCCCATCCCAGACAGCTTGTGCATTATACAGCGTGTCCCACATTAAAATGTTCTGCATTCTGTGGGTCCTTAGTAGCCTTGGGGGATCCATTCTAGGACTCACTGTGGATCCAGAAATCCCCTGATAATCACATCTGCAGGAGGGCTGGTGTGGCACTGCAATCCCTGGGGGCTGTGCCCGGCCTCCCAGCCTCCTCAGAAAGCCTCCTGGACACGCTCAGAAGCCACTTCTGGTTGCGTCCAGGTGGTCCTCTGAGGCCTTCCTGCCATGGCCTCAGCATACGTGGATACTCAAACCCATGATGCCAAGCCCACAGATTAAGAGGGTCTGCTATATTTGGCGAAAGGATCTTGGAAGGAGACCTGGGAGACTGGCGCATGAGACCCTGAGAACTGCTGCCAGGCAGAACATCGCAAACTGGCCTACAGCAACCAAGAGCAGTGTGAGAAAATGGAATTGTATGCACCTCTTCCACCTGGTGAGGGCAGGTTCAGACAGGCTGGGATCTCAAGTTCCAACATCCTATCAATGAACAGGATTGTCCTTTTCTCCCAACCTTTCCCCCTCACCTTATGCCCAAACCAATGAAGGAAAATGGGGTCCTTCCCTTGCACGTTCAGTCCCTCCAAGTGGAACTAAAGCCTCCCTTGCTCAGCATGTTTGGGCTTCCTGCCCCAAAGATAAATTCCCCAGGGAAACCACCACCTTGGAGTTCTTTGGGCTACGCTCTAGAGCAGGGGTGCCAAGCTCATTTCATACCACGGGCTGAACAGCATTCATGGTGCCTGCTGAGGGCTGGAAGTGATGTCATTAGGCAAGAAATGTTGTCATTAAACAGGTCATAACCAAAAATAAGCACTTTTTCCTCACTTAGGAACTCATTAGCTGCAAATGACAGAAAAGAAAATACACAAATCTTGATCATATTTCAAGATATGGGAGAGCCCAATTTTTAAGGGGCCTTAAAGCAGTAACACTTCAGCAGTTGAGAGCCTGAGGGCCGGATCAAAAGCTTCTGTGGGCCACATCCAGCCCCCGGGCCTTATGTTTGACACCCCTGCGCTTAGAGCTACTGCAACACAGGGTCACTGAAGCACGTGCACAAGCACTGGGCTTAGCTTTAGTATGTGGCAACAGCGACAGCGGGCACGCCTGCATCTGTGCAGAGCACATTCTGCCAGCCTTGAATTATGCTGAGTGTTTGAGCCCTTTGCTGTAAATAACAGGATGTTAAACAGTCATTATCTAAGAATGTGTGCGGTTAGCTAGGAACCAGCTAGTTGTAGCTAGAAGCTTATCAGTATTGTTTCATGTGTTTGAAAGTCAATAAGAGCTTAGAGGAAGCTAGACAAAGCTCTCAGATCACTCTCACTCGATCTCACACCGTTCTGCTTCCGGCTTCCTCCCGGCCTCAACCTTTCAAACCGGTCTGCGTCTCATTCATTGATCTCCTCGCTGTTCCAGTTCCCACTCTGAACCCTTCAGTGCTTCTGCTTTCTGCACTCCCACAAGCAACAAGGTTCTAGGCCGTGAGTGCTTCCCAAAGTAGCATAGCACTGCTACAGGTCACATAGTAGATAGGCCTAGTTTCAGCAGCAGAGATGAGTAGCCAAATCAGATTGGAATTAAGGCTTCTCCTATCCCTAAGCTTACGCATTATTCCTTAGATCAGTGCTTCCCAAATGTTTTAGCACCTGGATCTACTTTTAAAATGACAATCACAACCCACATAGCTTTACTAGACAAAAAAAGTGATCTAGAAAGAATAAGATTTTCATTTATTAATAATTAATCATTTCATTTTCATTTTCATTTATTAATAAATGATTAATTAATAATAATCGCAGTCTTGTCCTCCAAAGGTTGCTAGAGACCTTTCATATGGTATTGTGTGTGAAGACATTTGCTAGATTCTCCCTAGAAATGGAGTTCAAGGACTGCTTCCCCAAACCTTTACAGTCATTCCAGGGTACCTAGAAGATTGAACTGGAGAGCAAGATGTGCAGTTACGGACTTCCAGGTCAGACAAAATGATGAAACTGGGTTCGCACTTGATCTATGGCACACGAATTACTAGAGAAAATTGCAAAAGTCACATTTTAATTTGGGGGCAAAGCATTCCAGCCACGAAAGCAGTCTCAACATCTGGATTGCCCGCTACTGCCAATTTTCTTCTGCAAACCAAGCAAGGGTGCTTGCAGAGTTTTTTAAAAAAAGTTTTGCAATTCACCAAAAATCCCACTGGTGGGTCCCTACCCACAGTTTGGGAAACACTGCCTTAGATGTTATAGGGAAGAGGCCCTGCATGGTTTCAGAAAACATTCCTCTGCAACTCATCTTCTGAACTGGAAGCTTGGCCTGGTTCACTGAGAGCCTGATGTTCATCTCCTTCACTGTAGTCCAAGGTCAAGCACCAGATTCCCACTCAAAGGGAGCAGACTTTGAGCACATGGCCCAAACAAAGCAGAAGAAAAAAGTGCAAGTCCCAACAGAAGCCCTTAGAAAGAAATCAGTCCCCTCCATGTCTTTTTGGTTCCCCCCTCCTTCTCTGACTAGCCCGCTCCCGGCCCATGATCTGTCTCTCAGGTAGCTTTTGGAAGCCATTCCTCCAAACTTATATTTCAATATATTTCCCTGGGCTTCTGGCAGAGAGTTGAGGTCACTCAAACCCTCTTCTGCTCCTTCTTTGCTGTGGAGACAAACTAGCTCCAGAGTTTCCAGACAGTTAAAGAAACAGAGGAAAATTGAGGCAATTTAAATTTGATTTTTTTTATGAATAAAATGTTACAACTCCTGCCAGACCAGAAGAGGAGGGTGCCAGGGCCAGAAAATATATCAGCAGTGCAGAAAATGCTAAAGTGGGATTTCTGCATTTTACAGTGGATTTCTTTCACCCAGGGAAAGAGGGAGCCTCAGCAAGAGAGGCCTGGTCCCCAGTTCTCCTCCATGACTTCTCTGTGCAGGGAGAAGTCAGGAGCCAAGAGAAATGACGGGTTCTGACAGGTCCTGGGAGATGTGCCAGGGACAGGGTCACCCAGAATGCGCCCTGCCCACCTCCTGTTATGGTTCCCCCTCCCCACCTGATCTTGTAGCAGGGAAGCTGTTTCTCCTCCACTGCAAACAGGAAATGGTGGCGATCTCTTCCTCACCAGAAAATGTGCTATGGTAAAAAATAAAACACACAGGGTTTTTTTAAAACACCCACCTGCCAGAATGCAGAACTCACTCATACAATCAGCATCAATATATTTTTATACACTTCTTAGTTTTCAAATGTGCAAATCATACCCTGAAAAACAGACCCTGTTCTCACTGTCTCTGGGCACTGGGTTGATTGGATCCCATAAGCAGGCGTGTTGTTTCCAGCGAGTAGGAAATCCTATCCAACCCAACCCTGTCCAACTTTCCAGCCTTGATGCAGCTGCGCCACTGGGGCACGTGCTGTATCCTGCGGTGAGGGGGCCCAGTCACAAAATCCTCCTCAAGGTAAGGAAACATCAGTTCCCTTACCTTGGGGTTGCATTGTGGCTGCATCCGTGTTGGAAAGTTGGTTAGGATTGGGCCCTAAGCCTTACTGAACACAAGGGGCTTCAGTTTAACACCATTTCCAAACACCTCTACCCGTAAGATCTTAAACTTGAAAAATGAAACCTACATTGTTGCAAAGTCAAAAGCAAACTCCAAAGCAAACTCAGTAGGCAAGAGTGGTGATTGTCTGCAAGCTTTATTTCCTTGCCAGCAACGGGCTTCTCAGGGACCCCTGTCCAAAGTGAAGAGAGCAATGAGAGCCATGTGGGAACTCTCAGTGCCTCCAGAGAGAACAATTTTCCAGTGTGTGCCTCTCCCTTATATTTGATTCTGCCTCCTTTGTCTGAGGAGTCTACGAGTCTTATACATTTCTCATTGGCTGGTGTGTGACATCAGAGATGGTTTGTCAAACAAGATAAACTGTCTCCTCATTAAAATGGTAGTGCTATCTCTCTAACCTGTGTCTTGGTGTCAAGAGATATAACTCTTTCCCAATTAATTGGTGCAGCTGCTTCCTGGCTACTTATAAATCTGTCTTTCTTTGACTTATAAATCTGTCTCTGCGTTGTAGTCTAATCTCTCTTTGTACCTCCCTAGTTCCAATTAGTCTACAGAGGAGGTACAGAGCTAGGAATGTTTTGCTTAAGATAAGAGTCTTATCTGTCTCTGAGTAACTTCATACCACATACCATGTCTCTTTGTTAGATTCTTAACTTCTGCCAGACAGACATGTGACTTTAAGTAAAAATAATTTCCCCACCTTTCTGTGTATTTCTATACTATTATTTAACTTTAATAACATCAGGCAATCAAACTTTACTCTAATAGCTAATTTATATTGGTTACACTTAAGGCATTGAAAAGTATTTGCAATAAGCAAGCATTATAATTTAAATAGCCCTTCCCAGTGTTTATCAAACTGTATTTGGTTTCAAAAGGAAAGCCTGTCTGATTTATGTTCTAAGAATCCAAAAAGCCTTTTTCTCTCTGGTTTAAGGAAGCCTGAATGTTCTTAAAAATGACTTTCCCCTTTTCAATTCTCTGCTTAAAAGCAACTTGAAGGTGGAATTTGCCTCTCTACTCAGAAACAGTAAAATGAATATACAAGCTGTAAATTTGATTCCAAGAGAAGCTTAAATCATTTGTCATACTACCAATTAGCCTGACAGATGGAAATTCCAGCTTCTTACATGAAGCGGTTTACTTTATCTGATGTTTTTGACAGTTTAACGAGAAACATTCCTTTGCTTAATTTATTGCCTGTCTGCTGATAGCAGTTTGCAGACAAAGACAAAAAAATGCTTTCTTTGTTCTGAACAAACAAGCATGCATAACACTTTTCCCTATTTTGTTTTAAACTAATTTACCCATAACATAGCATAACATTTGGTTCATCAAGCTCGTAAACATTTGCATAAGTGATTAGTTTTAGCATAAATGACTTGATTTTATGGCCTTGTCTCAACATTAAGAACATAAGAAGAGGCCCACTGGATCAGGCCACAGGCCCATCTAATCCAGCTTCCTTCACAGCGGCCCACCAAGTGCCCCAGGGAGCACACCAGATAACAGGAGACCTGCATCCTGGTGCCCTCCCTTGCATCTGGCATTCTGAAATAGACCATTTCTAAAATCAGGAGGTTGCACATACACATCGTGACTTGTACCCCGTAATGGATTTTTCTTCCAGAAACTTGTCCAATCCCCTTTTAAAGGCGTCCAGGCCAGACGCCATCACCACATCCTGTGGCAAGGAGTTCCACAGACCAACCACATGCTGAGTAAAGAAATATCTTCTTTTGTCTGTTCTAACTCTCCCAACACTCAATGTTAGTGGATGTCCCCTGGTTCTGGTGTTATGTGAGAGTGTAAAGAGCATCTCTCTATGCAATTTATCCTTCCCCTGCATAATTTTGTAAGTCTCAATCATGTCCCCCCTCAGGCGCCTCTTTTCTAGGCTGAAGAGGCCCATACGCCGTAGCCTTTCCTCATAAGGAAGGTGCCCCAGACCAGTAATCATCTTAGTTGCTCTCTTTTGCACCTTTTCCATTTCCACGATGTCTTTTTTGAGATGCGGTGACCAGAACTGGACACAATACTCCAGGTGTGGCCTTACCATAGATATGTACAACAGCATTATAATATTAGCTGTTTTGTTCTCAGTACCTTTCTTAATGATCCCAAGCATAGAATTGGCTTTCTTCACTGCCACTGCACATTGGATAGACACTTTCATCGACCTGTCCACCACCACCCCAAGATCTCTCTCCTGATCTGTCACAGACAGAACCCATCAGCCTATATGTAAAGTTTTGTTTTTTTGCCCCAATGTGCACGACTTTACACTTACTGACATTGAAGCACATCTGCCATTTTGCTGCCCATTCTGCCAGTCTGGAGAAATCCTTCTGGAGCTCCTCACAATCACTTCTGGTCTTCACCACTCGGAAAAGTTTGGTGTCGTCTGCAAACTTTGCCACCTCACTGCTCACCCCTGTCTCCAAGTCATTTATGAAGAGGTTGAAAAGCACCGGTCCCAGGACAGATCCTTGGGGAACACCGCTTTTCACCTCTCTCCATTGTGAAAATTGTCCATTGACACCCACTCTCTGCTTCCTGGCCTTCAACCAGTTCTCAATCCATGAGGACCTGTTCTCCAATTCCCTGACTGTGGTGTTTTCGCAACAGCCTTTGGTGACAGACCGTGTCGAACGTCTTCTGAAAGTCCAGATATATAATGTCCATGGGTTCTCCCGCATCCACATGCCTGTTGACTTTTTCAAAGAATTCTAAAAGGTTCGTGAGGTAAGACTTACCCTTACAGAAGCCAGGCTGATTCTATTGCAGCAAGGCCTGTTCGTCTATGTGTTTTGAGATTCTGTCTTTGATGAGGCATTCCACCATCTTTCCCGGTATAGATGTTAGGCTGACCAGCCTAAAGTTTCCCAGGTCCCCCCTCTTTCCCTTTTTAAAGATTGGTATGACATTTGCTATCCTCCAATCCTCTGGCACCGTGGCTGTTTTGAGGGACAAGTTGCATATTTTAGTCAAGAGATCAGCAACTTCATTCTTCAATTCCTTAATAACTCTTGGGTGGATGCCATCCGGACCCGGTGATTTTTTGATCTTTAATTTATCAATGAGGTCTGAAACATCTTCTTTTTTTACCTCTATCTGACTTAATTCCTTGGTCAGGAGGGGCCGTTCGGGCAGCGATATCTGCCCGAGGTCTTCTGCCGTGAAGACAGATGCAAAGAACTCATTTAATTTCTCTGCCATCTCTAAGTCTTCTTTTATCTCCCCTTTCCCTCCCTCACCATCTAGAGGGCAAACTGCTTCTCTGGCGGGTTTCCTTCTTCTATCATATTTGAAGAAGCTTTTATTATTCCCCTTCATGTTGCTGGCCATGTGTTCCTCATAGTCTCTCTTGACCTCCCGTATCACCTTCTTACATTTCTTTTGCCACAGTTTATGTTCCTCATGTGTGGGAAAGTCTTCAGTAGTAAGTCAAGCCTTAATGTCCATTGGAAAATCCACACAGGGGAAAAGACATTTAAATGCTTAGAATGTGGAAAGAGCTTTTGCCAGAAGGAGAACCACGCTGGGAGTGCGGAAGGAGCTTCCGTACGGTCTCAAACCTAACCTCACATCAAAAAATCCATGCCCGGGAGAAGCGATACAAATGGTTGGACTGCAGCACGAGCTTTTGCAATCAATCAGTTCCTGAAAAGCATCAGGAAACATACACAGAGGGCAAGCCCTAAATGTTTGGAGGGGGAAAAAAACTATTGGGATGCGTGAACTATGGTTGGCAACCTTCAGTCTCAAAAGACTATGGTATAAGCCTACAGCACCTGGTATTCCCGGGCGGTCTCCCATCCAAATACTAACCAGGCCTGACCCTGCTTAGATTCCAAGATCAGAAAAGATTGGGCATCTGCAGAGTCACAGAACTGTGGCATGAACTTTAGGGGTGGATCATCTTAATATACATAAAAGAAGCTAGTTAGTGGAGCATCCCTGTATCTAGAAAAGGTTGGAATATGGAGAGGACTTCAAATGAAGTACGCTTCTGACTTCATTTCAAAGGAGTCACATTCATGTTAAGATATAATCACACATGAGATTTTTTTCATGAATAATCATTCCCCAATAGTGTCATGGAGGCAATGAACATGAAGTTAGTGGTAGATGGGGCGGCCTGATGTGGTGTGATCCACAGGGTCATGAAGAGTCAGGCACGACTTAACGACTGAACAACGATAGTGAACTGGCAGATCACTAGGAAACACGAGGAAGGCATTGTCTTTGCACGCAGACTGGATGATGACGAGTAACAGTGGGCAGCAAATTTGGGACTGTTCATTCTTGTTCACACTTCCCGCTTTGTCAGTGACTTCAGGCTCACCAAAAGCGGAGATGGGCGGATAAAGAGGCACTGTTTGGCCAGAGGTTTGCTGCACCCCTGAAAAGCCACAAGCGGGAATTCCTGGCCAGGTGACTGAGCAGCCACGAGAAGGTCTCCTTCTCCTCCTGAGTCCATGGAGGCTTGATGTTGCCTTTGGACACCAGCAGCTTGGACCAAACCCAAATTCTTTTGGCTGCCTAGAACTGGAGCTCCAAAAGGTAGCAAAGGGGCATCTGGTGGAAGAGAAGAGGAGGCCATGCTGCTTGGGCAAGAGGCACTTTTCAAGTGGAGCTCCTCTTATTTAAAAAAAAAATCAAGCAAGGCAATAAAACATTAACATTACACAGGGGGGAAAAAACAAATATCAAAACAGAGCAGTTTAAGGGAGAAAGAAAAAAGAACTCATTGAGCTGGAGGGGAATAGACAAGTTCAGAGAGGTCATCATATATGCCAGAGACACAGAGGGAAATATCTGCTCAGCACCAAATTGACCTGTTGTATAGTCTGTGGGCTTCTCGAGTTGAGAGAGCAATTAACAGGGAGCAGAAGCTGGTTACCTGGACCAGGAGAGGGAAGATGGGCCTCGGAGGGCCTGGGCCTGGCTTGGTCTGGGTCTCCTTTCCTACTTGGATGGGAGACCGCTTGGGAATACCAGGTGCTGTAGGCTTGTACCATAGTCTTTCAAGACTGTAGGTTGCCAACCAACCTTTCCTACAGCAGGGAATGCAGGTGCTCCTCTTCACAACCCTTCAATTCCAGGATTGCTGGACACGCCAGAGGCCAAGCTCCAGGTCTCCTCGCGTTGTGCCAGGAGGATGCAAACCCACAGAGGACCTAAACTGGGAATCAAGAGATGGCTGGCAGGGAGTCAGCTTCTCAGATCCCACAGAGACTAAAAGAGGGAACCAGCCACACCAGGCAAGGAGGCCACTTTGCACCACCAGGCCAGAGCAATGGCCACAAAAGACTCTACACCAGGCTTGAGCAGCTAGGAGGATCTCTCTCTCTCTCTCTCTCTCTCTCTCTCTCTCTCTCGCTCCTTGGTCAGACAACTCAACCACACAGAATCCAAGTTTACTCCAGGATGGCACAGGAAAAGTTTACACAGGCACAGGAAAAGTTTCCTCTTCCAGCCCAAAGCCTTGTGCCCTGCAGTGTCCTATCTGTCCACCCCCCCACTGCCTCTGGGAAACCCAGAACCAACAGGGAAGGCCTGGTTGTGACACTGCATCTTCCCCAGGCCCCATCAACCACCAGCCTGACAGTATACAGGCAATGGGGCACACCACTTTCGCTGTGCTCTGTGGGGCGGGTTCTTCTTCCCCAAAAAGGGCCTCGGAGCTCAAGATGGGAAGGGGTCACACATTCCCCTCAAACTCAGGGCAGAACTTTCCCTTGTCACAGGGGCTACCTGTCCATCTGGGGAGGGCTGCAGATGGATTCCTCAGCCAACTTGTCTCTCTCACCCCAGCTCAGGGTTTTAAGAAGCCTGCCAGCAGCTCCCCCTTGGTGCCCCCAGCCCCTGATCTCCTGTCCCCTTCCTCAAATGCCCACTCATGCCCTTGTCCTTCTGCTTTCCAAGCTTAGCTGTTCCTCCCTCCCAGCCTCCATTTCTGCCAGTGATGGGGAGCTTGTTACAAGGATCTCCCCAGCAAGTTGGAAGGACTTGTCTTGTCACTGCCCTCCTTGGAGTCCATTGGGCCAGATAAGGCCAGGGCTGGACAACTAACCTCACCAAAATAATGGCAGGGCCTCCCTGGAAAAGCTCCCCCTCAGGATTATGTCACTTCGGCTGGCTCCAGAATTAGAGGCTCTGGTCCTTCAAGAGAAGGCTGCTCTTCCGCCCACCAAGAGTGGCCGGCCACAGTGTCTCGAGGCCCAGCCCACCTGTCCCACTTCAGAGCCAACTGGGCCCTTGGACTGGGAGGCGAAGGCAGCGGAGGGCTTGCCCTGGTGCTGGCTGGATCTCAAGGGTCTGTGGAAACCAGGCCCCCACTCTGGGCATGCCTCTCCTTTCCTTTGGGACTTAGCCCAATTCCTCCCTCCCCTTGGCTGGGCCCTTCCTCCTAATGTCACTGGTCTCTCCTTTCACACACTCTTGCCCCTTCCAGTTGTCCCTCCCTTCTCCACATCCCCCTCTTCTCCTGTGTCTCTCCCTCCACAGGTACCAATGCCGCTTCCCCCAATTCTACATCCTACCGTTTCTCCTCTGGTCTTCCTCCTCCTGCTTCTCCGTCTCTCTTCTCCTGTCTCTGCCCTGCTGTTCCCCATTCCGTCTTTCTCTGATCTCTCAATCCCCCTCATTCCTTCCTCCCTTTGCCCAGCAAGGACAGCACTGCCAGGTGCCATCACCCCATTGTTTGCCATTGCCTCTCCTCCATGGTGCTATAGTGTCAGTCAGTCAGTCAAACCTTTATTGGCATAAATTACAGAGTCAGTCAGTCAGTCAATCAATCAGTCTTAATTACAGTCACAGACCAGCATTAACAAAAATTAATAGTGCCACTACATGATCAGCTACATGAACTATGTAAGATTCAGATGGATTAAAACTACAATTTATATCCTAAAATAGGATATCAAAGTTAGATATAAACTTAAAGATAAAAAGCCAACTAACATGAGCTGCAGACAATTCAAAGAAGCTGAAACACTTTATATCTCAATGCTGGAATAGTCAGAGGTAAAAAAAAACTTATTAAAACAGAAAATCCCCCCACCATGTACTATCAGCCCCCTTTTAAGCAAGTTACTCCAATTTAAGGCGCTAGTCTGGAATTCTAGCTTGTCATGCGCTGCATCATCAGTTTCACCTCCACCATCTTTGTCCAAGTCTTCTTGTAAGATTCAGGGAACAAGGCCAGCTGGGCAGAAAGGCCATCTTAGCCCATCTAACATGACAGTTATCCACATTCTGGACTCAACCTCAATCTGGCCAGTCTCTAAAGACCTTCCTGCATTGGAAATACCTTGAGGTACTCCCAGGACTCAGGAATTTGGATTGCAGGCATTCAGGAGTCAGTGGCCCTGATCCAGCACCATATAGTGCTTGCACCAGAACTTTGGCTTGAAATAATTGAAGAGCTGCAGGGAAATAACAGTCTCCTTTAGTGCGCATAAATGGCTGAGGAGCTTCTCGAAGCATTCAGTGCCACATATTTGCCGTGTGCCCTTCTGGAGCCACTTGCATGGAAAATAACACCAAGATACTAAAAGTGGGTCACTTGCTCGATCTTAAGAACATCGAGCTTCCATGAGTGGTTCTTCAGCCTCCTGGCAAAGGCCATGATCTTAGTTTTCTGATAACTGATCAAGAGCTGCAGAATAGTGCCAGAGATCTCAAGGCTGTTCTAAGGAGTCCTTGAGAGGATAAGAGCATCATCTGCATATCCTGGTGGCTCAAAGAGGGGCTGCTCACATGGTGCACCACCCCAACTCTGGCAAAACTTTCCAAGCAGTACTAAGAGTTCTTGTGTGGATTTTTTGATGTGAACAGAGGCTTGTGCTCTGATTGAAACTCATTCAACACCCAAAGCATTGAGAAGATCTCTGTCCTGTGTGTAAAACCTTGATGTGCCTTAAAACTTCTCCTGTGGAAGAATCTCTCAGCACACTCTAAACACTTCAAAGGTTTCTCTCCAGTGTGAATGTGTTCATGAGAAGTAAGGGATAGGTAGATCCTGAGGCTCTTTCTGCACTCAAGGAAGTTCTACGGTTTCCCCTCTGTGTGGATTCTCAGATGCAGAGTCAGATGTGAGCTCTGACTGAAGCTCCTTCCACACTCCAAGCATGTATATGGTTTCTCCCCTGTGTGGGTTCTTTGATGCAAAGTCAGGTTTGAGCTCACTGTGAAGCTCTTTCCACATTCAAAGCATGTATATGGTTTCTCCTCTGAGTGGGTTCTTTGATGCTTAGTGAGGCGTGAGCTCACACTGAAGCTCTTTCCACATTCAAAGCATGTATATGGTTTCACCCCTGTGTGGGTTCTTTGATGCGAAGTCAGGCTTGAGCTCTGACTGAAGCTCTTTCCACACTCCAAGCATTTATATGGTTTCTCTCCAGTGTGGGTTCTTTGATGGTTAGTGAAGTGTGCATGCTGAATAAAACACTTCCCACATTCTAAGCATTTATATGGTTTCTCCCCTGTGTGGGTTCTTTGATGTGAAGTCAGGTTTGAGCTCCAGCTGAAACTCATTCCGCACTCCAAGCACTGATATGGTTTCTCCCCTGTGTGGGTTCTTTGATGGTTAGTGAAGTGAACTTGCTGACTAAAACACTTCCCACATTCTAAGCATTTATATGGTTTCTCCCCTGTGTGGGTTCTTTGATGGTTAGTGAAGTGAACTTGCTGACTAAAACACTTCCCACATACTAAACATTTATATGGTTTCTCCCCTGTGTGGGTTCTTTGATGGTTAGTGAAGTGAACTTGCTGACTAAAACACTTCCCACATTCTAAGCATTTATATGGTTTCTCCCCAGTGTGGGTTCTTTGATGTGAAGTCAGGTTTGAGCTCCAGCTGAAACTCATTCCGCACTCCAAGCACTGATATGGTTTCTCCCCTGTGTGAGTTCTTTGATGGTAAGTGAAGTGTGTATGATGACTAAAACACTTCCCACATTCTAAGCATTTATATGGTTTCTCCCCTGTGTGGGTTCTTTGATGGTTAGTGAAGTGAACTTGCTGACTAAAACACTTCCCACATTCTAAGCACTGATATGGTTTCTCCCCTGTGTGGGTTCTTTGATGGTAAGTGAAGTGTGTATGATGACTAAAACACTTCCCACATTCTAAGCATTTATATGGTTTCTCCCCTGTGTGGGTTCTTTGATGTGAAGTCAGGTTTGAGCTCCAGCTGAAACTCATTCCGCACTCCAAGCATTGATATGGTTTCTCCCCTGTGTGGGTTCTTTGATGGTAAGTGAAGTGTGTATGCTGACTAAAACACTTCCCACATTCTAAGCATTTATATGGTTTCTCCCCTGTGTGGGTTCTTTGATGGTTAGTGAAGTGAACTTGCTGACTAAAACACTTCCCACATTCTAAGCATTTATATGGTTTCTCCCCTGTGTGGGTTCTTTGATGTGAAGTCAGGTGTGAGCTCCAGCTGAAACTCATTCCGCACTCCAAGCATTGATATGGTTTCTCCCCTGTGTGGGTTCTTTGATGGCTAGTGAGGCTTGCTTGCTGACTAAAACACTTCCCACATTCTAAGCACTTATATGGTTTCTCACCTGTGTGGGTTCTTTGATGGGTGGTGAGGTGTACTTGCTGACTAAAACACTTCCCACATGTTAAGCATTTATATGGCTTCTCTCCAGTGTGGGTTCTTTGATGTATTGTAAGGTGTGATTTACTGTTGAAGGTCTTTCCACATTGAGGGCATTTTTCCTTCCTCTTTTCAGTTTCTTTCTGTGGATTGACTGGGAGGATGTTCAAATTGCCATCCTGACAAGCACCAGATTGATTTCTCCCTTTCTGTGTCTGGTTTCCCTCCTGCTTCCTTGATCTTTCCTGATGCGCCGTTCTCTCCCTTGTGTGGCTCCTTTCAAGTGTGCTTGTGCTGGTAGTTTCCTCATGCAAAGGACACATCACACATCTCCTTACTTTGGAATGTTCCTCTTTGATTGGGAGTTCATAGAGACAAACACGTCTAGTTCTCCAGGCAGGGGTCTGTCTTCCCTCCTCCCTCCCAGATCCATCTGGCTTTCTAAAAGTCTCTTCCTCTACCTCAAGCATGGTAATGTCCGATGACATCTCACAAGTTTCCCTCAGATCCTCATTGACTTGTCCACTGGTTCCTGGATTGAAGAGAGAATCCTGATTAGCAGTGGACGTGTTGAAGAGAGGTGGCCATTTATGTCAAAGAAGGGGTAGAATCTGTTACATGAAAATCCCCTTTTTCCTTTTAAGTTGTGACTTTCATATCTGGTTATGTTTCAAAAACATCATGCAGGCCACATCTCCCCCAGCACATGTTTCCAAAGGCCCTGGTCAAGCCACAAGCATATGAATTACACAACCCCCACTTCCTTGCAGGTCAATGTATGCATTGCATTGTTTCTATGCAAAGTGTCTCCTAATCCAGTCACTGTTACAATCAAGTCAAGTCAAGCTCATGGTAATCACATCCCCATCCCCCAGTCAAGGAATCTGGAAGAGTAAATTTTCTCAATCACTGTAAATCGTTGGTTATTGTTGTCTATTGTGTAAGTTCTCCTAGCCTTTAAGCTACATCCTGACTCCAAAGTCCAGTGGCAACAGGAAGCAAGCTACCCCCCTCCCCCAGGAGGTCAGCCTTGGCTGATAAGCTAACTTCCTGTTCATCATGTCTCTCTTGCTTGCTTCACGTGTTCCACTGTGTGTATTGAGCATGCGCATCCAGGAACATAAGAACATAAGAACATAAGAACAGCCCCACTGGATCAGGCCATAGGCCCATCTAGTCCAGCTTCCTGTATCTCACAGCGGCCACATCCAGGTAATTTCAGGTCAGCCACAACCCTTTAAGAGAAAGCTCCGGCCACATGGTCTCTCTCTCTGGCTGCCCTCCAAGGCACAGGTCCCCCATAGGACTCTTCCCCCCCCCAACTGCTTCCCAGGAAAGGTAACTATATCTTGCATCTGAAATCTTTTCCCTTCACCCCCACCTATTTCTCCCATTCTCTCCCCATCTTAGTTAGCAACTGGGTTATGCAGACCAGGGACCCCTAAAATCCTTCCCTACAACTTATCCTTTTCTGGTCCCTTCTCGGATGCACCACATACACGGCACATGCAACCACCATAAAGCTAGGTACACTAGACACAAGTACTAGAAACTTATACTTATCAATTCTCCATGTGCATTATGTTTACCTGTGTGTTTTTGTAATAAAAATATAATCGTTGATTGAAAGTTATCTTTTTCCCAGTCTCCTCTTTAAGCTACAAGGGATTATCTTTGCATTACACTGTCTCGTTATCTAGCCTGCCATCCTGAGGTTTCCAAAAGGGTAATATAATAATTCCCCTTAAAACATAACAGCCCTTTTTGGTAACAGAATCTAGCAGAGTTGAGATTGAAGGCGGGTCTGCCTCCACCATAGAATTTATGTGGGTTAAACTACCAGGCCCAAGTGGGGTAATAGTGTGTGTGTGTGTGGGGGGGGGCCCTGGGGGCTGGGGGCGTCGGCACAACACGGGAAGCAGCAGTTTACCGGTTACAGACCAGGGACAGACTGCACTTGCTCCCGGTGTGGAAGGGATTGTCACTCCCGGATTGGCCTTTTCAGCCACACTAGACGCTGTGCCAGAACCACCTTTCAGAGCGCGATACCATAGTCTTTCGAGACTGAAGGTTGCCAATACAATATACAATAAGTGTGTGGGGGGGGTGTAATTGTCAGAGTGGCGGCCGAGGCAGAGGCTGCCTGCTTGCGACAGGGCCCGCCGCTGAATGAGCAGCTATATCTCCTAGGCCCAAGATCTTGGCCGGGGTCACAGCCAGAAAGGGAAGAGCCTGGCCCCCTGACTGCTGGACACATAAGGAGACTGGCTGCCAAGACAGCAGTTGCTCTTCCCCAGGCTCCCTCCAGGATGTGAGAGGCAGAGGTAGGAGCAGTGACCTCTGGGGCATCACCTCTCACCTTCCTGACCTCACGGGGGCCAGGGAAGCCCCAGAAAGGGACCAAGGGTCCCGATCCTGGGGAGGGAACGACCCCTCACTCAGGAATACAGACTAGGCCCATGGTGGGGACCAAAGACAGCCTGCCCAATTCACCCAACACAGGGGCCATACGACTCCACAAACGGACAACAGGAGGGGTAGATTATGGCAGAACAAGGGAAGGGGAGTCTGCAGCACCCTACCCCCTTCCCAGATGAGCCACCCTACATGAGACAGCCCTCTGGGGCCCCAGGGCTTCCTTTCAGCTGTGGGACCCAATCAATTTATTGGCAGAAGCAATCCCTGTCCTCTGACACTGAACAAGCGGAGTTCCTGTTAAAGGACTGACGTCTCCTGGTCCTGTGCTGTAATAAGACCAGATGAATGTAAAGAGCATCGCCCAAATAAACCGCTGGTATCGACCTTTGCCAAAGCCTCCACGACTCTTCCAAACCCTCTCTCCTCTCACTGTCAACCTGCCACGAATGCCCACCGTGCAGAGACCTCCCATGTTCACACGAGGTAAGGGAAAAATTGTTCTACCTCAGCCTGCTATTTTTGGCACTGATTCCCACAACTTGAGGAGGCCTCTGTGATTGCCTTCCCACCCCAGGATGCAGTGCATGCCCCATTGGCACGGCTGTATCCGTACTGGAAAATTGAAAGGGTTGGGCCCCGAGTGTCCAATCATATGCATGTCTACTCAGAAGCAAGTCCCATTATAATCAGTGGGGTTTACTCCCAGGTAAGCGCGGATAGGATTGCAGCCTCAATCTCCTTGCAAAACATGCCTCTTTCCAGGACCACTAAGGGTCTCCTTTCCTACTGTGTCATTCCTGCTGCCGCTATTCTTCCCCAAAGCCCAGTCCCCAAGAGAGGACTTAAGAGGACCTAAGAGAGGACATAAGAGGTCCTGTTGCCCGGCACTAATACTTCAGCCTGAGGTGGAAGCCCAGTTATCTCTGCACCTCTGGAAAGGGTAGACACTGAGACACACACCTTGGAAGACGTGGCTGTTTTGATGCAGGCTGGGTAAGGTGGTTCTTCTGTGCAGGGCAGACATTTGGGGCTGGATCTTCCCTGCTCAGTCGCTCCTCCTGCTCATCTTCCTCAATTCCTTCTTCTGAGAGCATCAATCTTCCAACAAAATCTCTGGGACTTTTGGATCAGGCAGGGGTGCTGGAAAGATCTTCAGCTGCAAAGTCCAGCAGAGTTTCTTTTTATTTTTCTTGCCTCGGCCACTGTTGAAATCAGCAAAGATGCCAACAGTTAAACAAATAAAACACAATTTTAAATATATAAACTGAAGATACAATATGAAATAAAGATATGCCACACTCATATACCCTACTTCATATACATGAAATAAAACATATATATACAATATGAAGCAAACATGTAGTAAAAAAGTACCTGTCCCCTCCAATTTAGGTCTAAAAGCCTGTTCTCCAGTGTCTCAACCTCATCCTGCTATTTTTCGCATTGGTTTCAGTGATGAAGGCCCCTTCTGGCCCTCTCTGTTCCAGCCCTCACCATCGAAACAAAGGCACCCAAGAGCAGACCAAGAGTTCAGCATGCAATTGGCGGGGGGGGGGGGGGGATTATTGCAGTGTGCCTTCTCGGCTCCCTCCCCTTCCCCTCCACTGGCTGGGCTGTGATCCTGGGCCTCCCTCCCCACCTGGGGGCTTCTTTCCCACCCCCCTCAGCTTTGCAAAGTTGCAGATGTTTCCAGGCTACTCAGGGAGGTCACTCTCTGCAGGACTTACACTTGGAGCTCTTCCCTTGTCCTCCCCACTGCCTCCTTCTGGGGCTCAGCTCCTTAATGGACTCTCTGCTCCCTGCATCAATCCCAGATGCTGGAAGGATTCCCATCAGCTCCAAATCCATGTTTCGCTCTTTCTTTCTCCCTGGTGGACCTCTGGAAAGGAAAGAGGTCCAGGCTTTGGATGAGAGGGCTCCTGAATGGCCATTTGGAACTCTGAAACCCCACACAGTCTGGGATGGAGGGGCCTGAAGGTCTGCCTTCTTCCAGATCAGCTGGCTCTCCCTGCAAGGTCAGCAAATGGGGCCCTGCTTCCAGGGCTGGGGCAGGCGGATCGAAGCGAGGGGTAAAACGTAGGCCCCTTGGGGAGCATTTGGGAGCAGGAAGCAGCAGCTCCCCAGCTGGGACTGGCGTCACCCTGAAGTGCCAGCTGTTGAAGGGGTCTCCAGGGCGGCCCTGCCTGCTCCCCTGACGCTGCTCCACTTCTGAAGCAGGAGGGGTCCGAAACGGGAGCTCTGCCTGCCCCTCGCCCCCAACACTGCCCAGACGCTCCCGCTGCCTCTGCCCGCCCTGCAGGCTGTGGGACGAGGCTGCAAGTGGGGCTGGCTGGAGGGAGATGCCCCTTCACCCCCACGGGGTCCTCTCCTAGGTCCGCCTCTCAGGACAGGCGCAGCTCTTTGGGGCGCAGTTCCAGAGCAGGGTCCTGAGCAGCCTGTTGCCCCTTCCGGGTGGGTCTCGACGGGGAGGGTCCTCAGTGCCCCCACGTGCTCCTGTGCCCTTGGCCCCCCTTTCCCTGCTGAGGGGCCGCCTCGCCCCTTCGCTTCTGCCTTTCCCACGATTCTCGCAGCCCCCCCAGCAGAGCCGAAGTGGGGGGGGGGACAGTGGCAGCCCCTCCCCACCCCCTGCCAAGACTGGCCCCGGAGCCAGGCCTGGCCTGGCCTGGCCTGGCCTCCCCCCCGCCCCCCCACCTTCTTACCCCGCAGACTGGGCTCCTCCTGATCCCCCACTGGTGGTGGACGCTCCGGAGAAGCTGCAGGCGCTGCGTGCAGAAGACGGAAGGGGGCGGAGGAGGAAGGGGCTGCCCCACTCCGCCCCCAATGGCTCCGCTTAACCCTCGCAGTGCCGCGCAGCAGAGAGAGCGAGAGCAGCACAAGCAGGTCCCGCGCCCCGCAGCGCTCCTGGCCCGGACTGGCTCCGAGGGGGCTCCCTGCAGGACTTGGTGTTTCGCCCCCCCCGGCTACGCCACTGTGCAGGAGGCTGCAGGGCACTGCGAGGGTTCACAGCAGCGACTCCGCACTGCTAGAGGGGCGAATGGGGAAGCCCCCCTCTGCCTCCTCCCCCCATCTGGCAAGCCTGCCAGGAGGCTGATGCCCAGAAGTCCTACCCAGAAGGAGTACATCTCCATTTTGCTCCCCCCACCTGGAATGGCTCTGGGGAGGCTCCCTGTCAAATCTGGGGCTTTGCACCCCCTCCAGCTACGCCACTGAGAAGGGTCAGTGTCCCCACCATCACCTTGGTCTCCCTGGCAGGCGGTGAGACACTAAGGGGGCCACATCCCAGACAGTCTCCTCTTGCTACACGGCTGCTCGAGTGGTTGCTGGGGCACGTTGGTTTGACTCTGTCGAGCCGTTGCTCCTGCGGCTACACTGGCTGCCGGTTCTGTTCCGGGCCCAATTCAAGGTGCTAGTTTTGACTTTTAAAGCCCTCTACAGCTCGGGTCCGGGGTATTTGAGGGATCGCCTCCTTCCCTACAATCCTGCCCGTGCTCTTAGATCATCTGGGGGGGCCCTTTTGACTGTGCCGCCACTAAAAGATGTGAGGGGGTGGTGGCTAGGAAGAGGGCCTTCTCAGTGGTGGCCCCCGAACTGTGGAATACCCTCTCCTTAGAACTGAGAACTGCTCCCTCGTTGCTAACGTTTCGGCATAGACTGAAGACCTTCTTATTTCAAAAAGCTTTTAATTGTTGACAGGCTGGCTGGCGTTCTTGCTTTTATATGAAAATCCACGGGGTTTGTTTGTTTTTAGATTTTTTAATTATGTAAATTACTGTTAATTGTTTTTTTAATGTTATATTTTTTTAAATGATGTAAGCCGCCTTGTTTGCCCGTTGGCAAAAAGACGGGGTACAAATTAATAAAATAATAATAATAATTGCATGAAGCAGGATCAGCAACTGCGCAGCCTGCTCAGGTAAGGGGCAGATCCGGGAGAGGAGAGAACGTGCCAGCAACTGCTTGAGTGCCTCCTCCTTCTGGCAGGCCTCGAAGCCCTCTCCCCCTTGAGCCTCCTGGCTGGTGGCTTTGCAGCCTTCCTTCCCAGCTGTGACTTCTGGACTGGTGCCAGAGGGACCCTGCGGAGGCTTCTGCTTGCCTCTGGCAGGAGAAGGTGGAGAAGGCAGGAGGGGTCTTGATGGGGCTGCGCACAGCTGGTCCCTCAGCTGTGTCTAGAATGGCAGTCTGTTGGGCCCCATTGGAAGTGATGTCTTGGCTGGAAGTGACATCCCTTTAGGCTGCAAATCTAAGACAGTTCCCATTAAACAGCACACCTGTGCTGTTGTTTTGCGTAGCTCAGAAGTCAAAGCAGAACACAAACTTGGACCCTTCTCCAACCACACAGCCCTCCCCCCTTTCCAGCGTCCCCTCTTCCCACCCGTTCAGGGCAAAGCATCCTGCCTCTCTCCCACTGAGAGCCCGCCCTGCCCACCAGCTCTGTACCCAGTATTTTCACTTCCGTATTTTCAGTAGTGGGTTAAGCTTGGTGTTACATGACCCCCCTGGAATTGGCTTGTGAACCACCTAGTGGGTCCCACCCCACAGCTAGAGAAACACTGTTCTGTGGGATAAAAAAGTGGGTTATGAGCTTTCAATGGAAAAATGGGAGAAATTATGGATAAAACATTTAATTTATTCTAAATGTTAACATTGAGGAAAATGTATAGAAGATGGTTTATAGATGGTATGTGGCACCAAGCGAGTTAGCGAAGATGTACGAAAATATGTCAAATAAGTGTTGGAAATGTAAAAAGCAGGAGGGATCTTTTTATCATATGTGGTGGACATGTGCTAAGCAAAGAAGCATTGGATACAGGCACATGAGCAGATTCAAAGAACAAATGTGTAAATGAAACCCAAAGTCTTTTTGCTGGGCATGATAGATGATTATGCGGAAAAAGGATTAATTTTTATATACGCTGAGTGCGGCTGGAATACGTGATGCACAAACTGCAGACATTCCCTCGACAGAAGAAGGTGGACTAAAGTTATGGACTTTGCAGGAATGGATGACTTTTCTTAAAGAGAAATCGACAGAAAATTGTACAAAGAACTGAAAATAATTGGTTTCCAGTTCTTCATACAATTTTCTGCATGAGAGAGAGAATAATAACCCCTGCTAATAATAACCCCTGCTAATTGGGTAAGAGGCACTTTTTCAAGTGGGTGCTCCTTTTTTTTAGCAGGGGGAGAGTAACTGGCCCACCTCACCCCAGCAGTGTCTGTTCTAGTGGCTGTCTGCTGGTATTCATTTGCATCTTTTTAGATTGTGAGCCCTTTTGGGAAAGGGAGCCATTTAGTTATTTGATTTTTCTCTGTAAAACGCTTTGTGAACTTTTAGTTGAAAAGCGGTATATAAATACTGTTGTTAATTATAATAATAATAATAATAATAATAATAATAATAATAATAATAATAATTAATGAGTGCGGATTTGAAGGGTAGATTGTAAGGGATAGAAAACATTAGTCCGAAATACTTTGAAATGGAAGACTTATAATGACTCTGCAGTCGCATCTCTGCAGACGCGCGTGGCCTCTGGGAACCCAAGTGCCTCTGGGAACTAAGTGCCAGGTAAGGCACTGTGAGTTTAGCATCTGGGTGAGGAGAAGGCAAGTGGACCTCTGAGTTTTGGAGAAGGAGAGGAGGAGGACGACAAGAAGGAGAAGGTAAGTGTACTCTTTCTAACTCTTTGTCTTTCTAACTCCCTGTCTTCTAACCTTAACATTAACTTTAAATCAACCTTAAATCAAAAGTGAAAGTTAGCTTCACCTAAGTTAGCACCTAAGGGAGGTACATAGGTCTGAGCAGGAGCAGAGTCTTACTCGTGAGTAAGAGCCCAAGGGTCAGGCACTTAAATCAAAATTGAAAGTTAGCTTCACCTAAGTTAGCACCTAATCTAACTGAAGAAAGGAAGGAGGATAAAGTGGAAAGAAGGTTTTTCCACTTTGTTTTAAATTAAACCGATACTTAACCCAAGTTAAATGTAATCTAAGTTAGAACATAACCTAAACAGTTCAGTAAATTGGGACAAAGGACACAGGATCTTAAGAGCAATAAATAATTCAACAAACTCAAATAAAAACTAGCTTGAGGTTACAAAACAGTTCAGCCTAAGAGAACACAACTAGGAGGGTCAGAACCTAGGAAGGGCCAGTTCCCAACCACCCAGGCAATCTAGCATAGTCCATTTTAGAAATTTAGCATCACCACCTTTAGGAGATGATAAGAACCCCATTAGGCTAATCCAAGCACTCCATTCAGGAGCCTGCAGAGTAGATTACACCCATCAGCAGCCTTTTGTCTTCCTGAGCTTTTGTAAGCTCACCTGGGAAGACCAGCACCCCTTCCAATCAGCAAGGAAGGAGGGAGGAGGAGCCAGCCAGGCGTATAAAGCTAGGGCCTGCCATCGCGTGAGCTTCTCTGCAGACGCGCATGGCCTCTGGCACACCCAGTGCCTCTGGGAACTAAGTGCCAGGTAAGGCACCGCTAGTTTAGCATCTGGGCGAGTTCAGCAGTAGGGCGAGGAGGCCAGGGCCCCAGACACCACCCTTCTCTACCCTTGAGAAGAGGGCTGCTAACCAGTGTAAGGTTTTTTAAAGTACCCTTAAATTATAAAAGAACAAAAAAGCTATGCAGTCAGACAGCCAGCAGCAGGGTGCGGGCTATCCAGTGTTCTGCATTGA
Organism: Tiliqua scincoides; assembly: GCF_035046505.1. NCBI lineage: Eukaryota > Metazoa > Chordata > Lepidosauria > Squamata > Scincidae > Tiliqua > Tiliqua scincoides. Next base: position 268,359,191 of record NC_089822.1, read on the forward strand.
GTGCCACATGTATGATTATATGCCTCTGGGGCATAAGTCATGGGTGTGTCCTCGGTGCAAGGAGCTCCAGGCTCTCAGGGAACGCGTCCGCTCCCTTGAAGCCTTGGTGGCCGACCTGGAGAAGCGCAGGCAGGCAGAGGAGGACCGTGGGGAGACTTCCGGGGACGATCAGGCTTTGTCCCAACCTCAGGCGTGCAGCTCCTCAGCTGCCCGGGTGGGAAGTCTCGGGGCTGGAGGACGTCATCCTGGAGAGGAGGGAAACAATTCCCTAGTTGGGACCACTTCTCCAGGGGATGGGCCCATATCCAAACACACTCAGGATACTCCTTAGCAGGAGGGGGGTCGGGGGCTTCTTGTAGTGGGGGATTCGATTATTAGAAACATAGAGGGAGGGTTTGCGACAGATGTGAGGACCACATGGTGACTTGCCTGCCTGGTGCGAAGGTTGCAGACATCACTTCTCATCTAGACAGGCTGGTAGACAGTGCTGGGGAAGAGGTAGCGGTTGTGGTGCATGTCAGCACCAACGACATGGGCAAGTGTAGCCGGGAGGTCCTGGAGGCCAAATTTAGGCTTTTAGGTAGGAAGCTGAAAGCCAGGACCTCGAAGGTAGCATTCTCAGAAGTGCTACCTGTTCCACGTGCAGGGCCAGCTAGGCAGGCGGAGATCAGGGGTCTCAATGCGTGGATGAGATGGTGGAGTAGGGAGGAGGGGTTTAGATTCGTTAGGCACTGGGGAACGTTTTGGGACAAGCGGGGCCTGTACAAGAGGGACAAGCTCCACTTGAACCAGAATGGTACCAGACTGCTGGCGCATAACATTAAAAAGGTAGCAGAGCAACTTTTAAACTGATCCCTGGGGGAAGGCCGACAGGAGCCGATGGGCATCCGGTTCGGGACTCCTCATACCTATGGGACGAGGATGGGGAGGTTAGAGAACAACAAGACAAAAGCAGAGTAGGAGAAGAAATTGGGAAAGGTAGCATGATGGGATGTGATAGACAGTTTGGCACAGTGAGAGGATGCAGGGACAAAGGAGCGAATAAGCAGCCCATCCTGGGGCATTCCGTGTACAAATGCTTTTATGCGAATGCCCGAAGTCTCCGTGCAAAGATGGGAGAACTGGAATGTGTGGTGACAAGGGAAAACATTGACATAGTGGGCATAACGGAAACCTGGTGGAATGTGGAGAATCGGTGGGATACCGCAATCCCGGGCTATTAACTCTACAGGAGGGACAGGCAGGGGCGTGTTGGAGGTAGGGTGGCTGTTTATGTTAAGGAAGGGATAGAATCCAGCAAAGTAGAGATTGTAGGTGGGTCTGACTCCACCGTAGAATCTCTGTGGGTTAAATTACCAGGCTTGTGCAGCGATGTAATACTGGGGGCATGCTATCGTCCTCCAGACCAGAAATCGGAAGGGGACCTTGAAATGAGGAAACAGATCAGGGAGGTGACAAGGAGGGAGAGGGTTGTAATCATGGGGGACTTCAATTATCCTCATATTGACTGGGTCAGTTTGTGTTCTGGTCATGATAAGGAGACCAGATTCCTTGACGTGTTAAATGACTGTGGCTTAGAGCAGCTAGTCATGGAGCCCACCAGAGGGCAGGTGATTCTGGATTTAATATTGTGCGGTACTGAGGACCTGGTTAGAGATGTAAATGTTACTGAGCCATTGGGGAACAGTGATCATGCTGCTATCTGTTTTGAGATGCATGTTGGGGGAAGAATACCAGGTAAATCTCTAACAAAAACCCTTGACTTCCGACGGGCAGACTTCCCTCAAATGAGGAGGCTGGTTAGAAGGAGATTGAAAGGGAGGGTAAAAAGAGTCCAATCTCTCCAGAGTGCATGGAGGCTGCTTAAAACAACAGTAATAGAGGCCCAGCAGAGGTGTATACCACAAAGAAAGAAGGGTTCCACTAAATCCAGGAGGGTGCCCACATGGCTAACGAGCCAAGTTAGAGAGGCTGTAAAGGGCAAGGAAGCATCCTTCCGTAAATGGAAGTCTTGCCCTAATGAGGAGAATAAAAAGGAACATAAACGTTGGCAAAAAAATGTAAGAAGGTGATATGGGAGGCCAAGCGAGACTATGAGGAATGCATGGCCAAAAACATTAAGGGGAATAATAAAAGCTTCTTCAAATATGTTAGAAGCAGGAAACCTGCCAGAGAAGTGGTTGGCCCTCTAGATGGTGAGGGAGGGATAGGGGAGATAAAAGGAAACTTAGAGATGGCAGAGAAATTAAATGAGTTCTTTGCATCTGTCTTCACGGCAGAAGACCTCGGGCAGATATCGCTGCCCGAACGGCCCCTACTGACCAAGGAATTAAGTCAGATAGAGGTTAAAAGAGAAGATGTTTCAGACCTCATTGATAAATTAAAGATCAATAAGTCACCGGGCCCTGATGGCATCCACCCAAGAGTTATTAAGGAATTGAAGAATGAAGTTGCTGATCTCTTGACTAAGATATGCAACTTGTCCCTCAAAACAGCCACGGTGCCAGAAGATTGGAGGATAGCAAATGTCACACCTATCTTTAAAAAGGGAAAGAGGGAGGACCCGAGAAACTATAGGCCGGTCAGCCTAACATCTATACCGGGTAAGATGGTGGAATGCCTCATCAAAGATAGAATCTCAAAACGCATAGATGAACAGGCCTTGCTGAGGGAGAATCAGCATGGCTTCTGTAAGGGTAAGTCTTACCTCACAAACCTTATAGAATTCTTTGAAAAGGTCAACAGGCATGTGGATGTGGGAGAACCCATGGACATTATATATCTGGACTTTCAGAAGGCGTTTGACACGGTCTGTCACCAAAGGCCACTGAAAAAACTCCACAGTCAGGGAATTAGAGGACAGGTCCTCTCATGGATTGAGAACTGGTTGGAGGCCAGGAAACAGAGAGTGGGTGTCAATGGGCAATTTTCACAATGGAGAGAAGTGAAAAGCGGTGTGCCCCAAGGATCTGTCCTGGGACCAGTGCTTTTCAACCTCTTCATAAATGACCTGGAGACAGGGTTGAGCAGTGAGGTTAAAAAGTTTGTGGACGACACCAAACTTTTCCGAGTGGTGAGGACCAGAAGTGATTGTGAGGAGCTCCAGAAGGATCTCTCCAGACTGGCAGAATGGGCAACAAAATGGCAGATGTGCTTCAATGTAAGAAAGTGTAAAGTCATGCATGTTGGGGCAAAAAATCAAAACTTTACATATAGGCTGATGGGTTCTGAGCTGCTTGTGACAGATCAGGAGAGATATCTTGGGGTGGTGGTGGACAGGTCGATGAAAGTGTCGACCAAATATGTGGCGGCAGTAAAGAAGGCCAATTCTATGCTTGGAATCATTAGGAAAGGTATTGAGAACAAAACGGCTAATATATAATGCCGTTGTACAAATCGATGGTAAGGCCACACCTGGAGTATTGTGTCCATTTCTGGTCGCCGCATCTCAAAAAATACATAGTGGAAATGGAAAAGGTGCAAAAGAGAGCTACTAAGATGATTACGGGGCTGGGGCACCTTCTTTATGAGGAAAGGCTACGGCGTTTGGGCCTCTCCAGCCTAGAAAAGAGACGCCTGAGGGGGGACATGATTGAGACATACAAAATTATGCAGGGGAAGGATAAAGTGGATAGGGAGATGCTCTTTACACTCTCACATAACACCAGAACCAGGGGACATCCACTAAAATTGAGTGTTGGGAAAGTTAGAACAGACAAGAGAAAATATTTCTTTACTCAGCGTGTGGTTGGTCTGTGGAACTCCTTGCCACAGGATGTGGTGATGGTGTCTGGCCTGGACGCTTTTAAAAGGGGTTTGGACAAGTTTCTGGAGGAAAAACCCATTACGGGGTACAAGCCATGATGTATGTATGATGTATGATATCATGATGCCTTTGATCAAGGCATATGTATGATCATAACAAAGCCTCACGAAGGCCTTTCAACCTGGCCAGCAGGGACGCCCTCTTCAATATCTTCCCCAAGATCGGATGTCTACGCAGGCTCCTCTGCATCATCAAGTCTTTCCACGAGGACATGAAGGGCACTGTAGTCTTTGATGGCTCCACATCACACCCCTTTGACATCCGAAGCGGAGTAAAGCAGGGCTGTGTTCTCACGCCGAACTTGTTTGGGATTTTCTTCGCTGTCCTGCTGAAGCAGGCCTTTGGAACTGCAAGAGAAGGCATCTATCTCCAGACCTGATCAGACGGAAAGCTCTTCTACCTCTCCAGACTGAGAGCAACTTCCAAAGTCCAGCTGAAATGTCTGCGTGACTTCCTCTTTGCCCACGATGCAGTTGTCACTACCCACTCTGCCAAAGATCTGTAGCAGCTCATGAACTGTTTTAGTAAGGCCTGCCAAGACTTTGGACTGACAATCAGCCTTAAGAAAACACAGGTCATGATGTTGCAAGGTTACAGCAAGGTTCAAAAGCAAACTCAGTAGACAAGAGTGGTGGTCATCTGCAAGCTTCTTTATTTTTGGTGCCAGCAAAGGGCTTCTCCTGTTCTTCTGTCAAAATGAGAGCAATGGGAGCTATGTGGGAACTCCTAGTGTCTCAGAGGAAAAAGCAATGTTCCAATGTGTGTCTCTGTTTAAATAGTATTTTGGCTCCTTTGTCTGAAAAATCTCACTGTCATTGGCTAGGGGTTCATGACACCAGAAATGGAAACTTTCTCAAGGTTGCATTCTTACAGGCATTTGATTGGTCAGTCTCAAATTACAACTTCCTTATAAGGACAACATTTACATTGAGACATATATATCCTATGGATTCCAACAACCACTAGATGGCACTGTTTACCCAAATATTACTGGCCTTTGATATGTCTTTGTCTATCTCTGCCTATTCCTTCATTGGCCTGACTTTGACTTATCTCTTCAACATTCTTTGTGTCTGGCTGTTAATCACTGTGGGCTAAGCTCTGTTTGAACTAAGCCTCTTGGTTTTTAATTCTCTATATGTGACATTGTTGCATAGTGGTATCTTCTATTCTATGTGTAAACATATACAAAACTAACTCTTATTTGTAAAAGGTTTTCTTTTAGAACTCTTTTCTCATTCATTTTAACTAAATTCAGCTCTTTCTGTTAACTTTAGAGTTCAGACAAAGGTTCTCTCATAGACAAATCTATGTTCCTGTGCAGGTGTCTTTCTTCTTCCTCTAAGTTGTAAATCTTTAATTCCAATTATAAGCCTTTTGCCTAAGACCTTATCTGAGGAATGACTTCATTTTCCAGTCTTTTGTTAATTAACTTTCTGCCTCTTCAAGGTTGCTTTGGAATTACATCTTCAAACCTGTGGCTTTAAGTAGATTCCCACCTTTCTATTCTATAATCAAACTATTAAAAATTCACTTTAAACTACCATACTAGCATCCATTACACTTTAAAGAATAATCTTTATAATCATTAAAGCATTAAAAGCTATTGCCATGCAGGCATATTATATTTGGCACTTCTGTGATATGTTGCTTTGGTGCAATTAGCCTTAAACAGCTCTCCCCAGTGCATATTTTGGAAAGCTTGAATGAAGTTCTAAAAGCTTTTTCTCTCTGGTCTATGAAAGCTTGAACACAAAAATCCCTTTTAATTCTCTATTCTGTTGTTCTAATATTAAAGCTTGTATTTCTAAATGAAACTTAATCTCTTCAGCCTAGCTCCATATATCATCCTAATTAAACTGACAGCTTCTTTGAAGCTTACAACTTTTATCTAGTTTGACAGTGATAGAGATTTTAAAGGGTTAACCTAGCTTCTCTTGTTAAGAAAAACAACTGATATTAAGAGCCAAGGAAAACATTGGTGTTTCCCGTAAAAAGATAAGAGATCATGTTATATCAAAGTGACCTAAAGAGATCATTATTGACAGAACATGTAAAATTCCAAGAACTTGTGTAACCAGAGTTGTGAGCCAAGAACATTCGATCTCAGAGCAAAATCTCAGAGCAAAATGACCTAGTTAAAGCTAGAACCATGTAGTGTCAAGATATGCCCAAATAAGGAGGTGGAAGTGTGTCACATGGTTGTCTTGTTTGACTCAGGTATTTAAAGTAAAGTTCTGGGTGTGGTAATGAGAGAGGCAGGATGAGGAGGAAGGAGTGCACATCTGTATCCAAATTGAACTGAATTGGCTTGTAACTCTGTCAATAAAACCTCCAAATGATAAAGACAAGGTCTATGGCTGTTTGACATTGCGTCAGACAAAAGAATCAGCAAAATCTCTCCATCAACAGCTTGTTAAGAAACATTGATTTATTGCCTGCTTGAAGCAGACCCTCTTCTCACTGAGAAGTGAAAATGGACTTTTGTAAGTCCAAGCATCATTTGATTTGATCTTAATATTCATTTTCAATCATATAAACCTAACTAATTTAACATGAAGCTTTGGTGTATTTTGATTCTAAAAGAAGCCTAAATGAATATTATTTAAAAGCCTTTTCTTGCTATGGGTTCTAAAAGAATCAAAGGAACTTCTCTGTATGCAGGCTGGGGCCATGGGTTTCCCCAGCAAAACTGTCAGCCTGCAACAGAGACAGAGAAACGAAATGGACCCAAGCTTTCATTCTTCTATTAAACTGCTAAGCAGGAGGACATGGGATATTTTGGTTCCGCATAATGGCTACATACATACACATGCATACATACATGACTTGTGGCTTTCACTAGCCTCTATCAATGGTTCAGGAGGTGGACTCACCTCTCTGCATTGCAATCTCTCTGCTTGAGCTGGAGGTTGTCCATGACTTTGTGTACCTTGGCTAAACGATCTCCGACACTCTTGCTCTGGATACCGAGCTAAACAAACACATCGGTAAAGCAGTTACCACATAAGAACAGCCCCACTGGATCAGGCCATAGGGCCATGTATCTCACAGCAGCCCACCAAATGCCCCAGGGAGCACACCAGATAACAAGAGACCTCATCCTGGTGCCCTCCCTTGCATCTGGCATTCTGACATAACCCATTTCTAAAATCAGGAGGTTGCGCATACACATAATGGCTTGTACCCCGTAATGGATTTTTCCTCCAGAAACTTGTCCAATCCCCTTTTAAAGGCATCCAGGCTAGACGCCATCACCACATCCTGTGGCAAGGAGTTCCACGGACCAACCACATGCTGAGTGTGAGGCCTCCTTGTGGGGGAGGGGAGGGCCCACCCAGCCTTTCCGAGGGGGACCCCATGTGGAGGCCTCAGACCCATTCCGCAAGAAGGGGGGGGTTGCGTCACCCGGTTCCGCTTCTTTGGGTTGGCAGCATTCATTAGTCAGGAGCAGGGGCTGCTAGCAGCAGATCCTCCTGCCTGCTCTTCCAACTCCCAACTGCCTTGTCATCCCTGGCCTCCAGGTTTATGTAGGGCAGACCCCTCCCCTTTGGCCCCTCCCCTTCCCTCACAGGGATGGTATAAAAAGGGCCTGTCTCTGGGCCTGCCCTTCCCTGGGCTTACCACAACTCCTCCCCTTTCTCTCTCTGTTTCCCTCCCACCTCCTCTCACCTGGAGCTGCCAGGCTTGTTCCTGAGAGGGCAGGGAAGGCTGCTGCCTCTGCTCTGGTCCAGAAGCCTCCTCCCTGGGTAAGCTGGGGACTCGGGGGAGGAGGAGATCCCCGACACCCCCCCCCGTGAGAGCGTTGATGGGGTCTCAGCAGCCCCATCGTCGAAGAGGCGAGAGAGGCAGTCGGCATTACGGTGCAGTGCGCCCTTGCGGTGCCAGATAGAGAAGGGGAAGGACAGCAGGGCCAGGTACCAGCGGAGCACTCTGTCATTGTGGTCCTTGAGCCGATGGATCCACTGGAGGGGCGTGTGGTCCATCACAGGGATGAAAGGATTGTATTATGTATTGGCAACCTTCAGTCTCGAAAGACTATGGTATCGCGCTCTGAAAGGTGGTTCTGGCACAGCGTCTAGTGTGGCTGAAAAGGCCAATCCGGGAGTGACAATCCCTTCCACACCGGGAGCAAGTGCAGTCTGTCCCTAGTCCCTCTCCCTGGCTATGGGCCTTCCTTCTTTGCCTCTTAGCCTCAGACTGTTGGCCAAGTGTCTCTTCAAACTGGGAAAGGCCATGCTGCACAGCCTGCCTCCAAGCGGGCCGCTCAGAGGCCAGGGTTTCCCACTTGTTGAGGTCCATCCCTAAGGCCTTCAGATCCCTCTTGCAGATGTCCTTGTATTGCAGCTGTGGTCTACCTGTAGGGCGCTTTCCTTGCACGAGTTCTCCATAGAGGAGATCCTTTGGGATCCAGCCATCATCCATTCTCCAGACATGACCAAGCCAAAGCAGGCGTCTCTGTTTCAGCAGTGAATACATGCTAGGGATTCCAGCATGTTCCAGGACTGTGTTGTTTGGAACTTTGTCCTGCCAGGTGATGCAGAGGATGCGTCGGAGGCAGCGCATGTGGAAAGCACTCAGTTTCCTCTCCTGTTGTGAGCGAAGAGTCCATGACTCGCTGCAGTACAGAAGTGTACTCAGGACGCAAGCTCTGTAGACCTGGATCTTGGTATGTTCCGTCAGCTTCTTGTTGGACCAGACTCTCTTTGTGAGTCTGGAAAACGTGGTAGCTGCTTTACTGATGCGCTTGTTTAGCTCGGTATCGAGAGAAAGAGTGTCGGAGATCGTTGAGCCAAGGTACACAAAGTCATGGACAACCTCCAGTTCATGCTCAGAGATTGTAATGCAGGGAGGTGAGTCCACATCCTGAACCATGACCTGTGTTTTCTTCAGGCTGATTGTCAGTCCAAAATCTTGGCAGGCCTTGCTAAAATGATCCATGAGCTGCTGGAGATCTTTGGCAGAGTGGGTAGTGACAGCTGCATCGTCGGCAAAGAGGAAGTCACGCAGACATTTCAGCTGGACTTTGGATTTTGCTCTCAGTCTTGAGAGGTTGAAGAGCTTTCCGTCTGATCTGGTCCGGAGATAGATGCCTTCTGTTGCAGTTCCAAAGGCCTGCTTCAGCAGGACAGCGAAGAAAATCCCAAACAAGGTTGGTGCAAGAACACAGCCCTGCTTCACTCCGCTTCGGATGTCAAAAGGGTCTGATGTGGAGCCATCGAAGACAACAGTGCCCTTCATGTCCTTGTGGAAAGATCTGATGATGCTGAGGAGCCTGGGTGGACATCCAATCTTGGGGAGAATCTTGAAGAGGCCGTCTCTGCTGACCAGGTCGAAAGAGGCGAGAGAGGCAGTCGGCATTACGGTGCAGTGCGCCCTTGCGGTGCCAGATAGAGAAGGGGAAGGGCAGCAGGGCCAGGTACCAGTGAAGCACCCTGTCATTGTGGTCCTTGACCCGATGGATCCACTGGAGGGGCGCGTTGTCCGTCACAGGAATGAAAGGATTAGCGGTCAGGTAATAGCGCCAGGCAGTAATGGCCCACTTCACGGCCAATGCTTCCCGTTCTATGGTGGCATACCGCCTCTTGGCCGGTTGCAGCTTTTGACTGAGATATGCTACAGGTCGCTGTCCATCTGGATACTCCTGTGTCAGGTCAGCGCCCAGTCCCATCGATGAGGCGTCGGCCTGTACGATAAAGGGCCGGCTAAAATCCGGGCTGTGTAGAACTGGGTCCCCAAGGAGGGCCTCTCGGAGGTCCTCAAAGGCCTGGTGGGCTCCAGCAGTCCATGGGATCGGGTTCCGCGCAGGTCCCTTTAGCAGATCAGTCAGGGGGCTGGCACGCGAGGCAAAGTGGGGAATGAAACGGCTATAGTATCCAGCGAGTCCAAGAAATTGCCGCAGCTGCCTCCGTGTTTGGGGTGGAGGGTAGGTCTTCAAGGCATCCACCTTCTCGGGTTGGGGCGCGAGCCGGCCTTGTCCCACTACGTGTCCCAGGAAACGGAGAGCTGTTGTTCCTAACAGGCTCTTCTTGGGGTTAGCCCGTAGCCCTGCTTCGTGTAGGGCTGCCAGGACCTTGTGGAGATGATCCAAGTGCTCCTCCCAGGTTTTGCTGAAGATCAGGATGTCATCGATGTATGCAACACAAAACACCTGGCAGGACCTCAACACACGGTCAACCAAACGTTGGAATGTCGCTGCCGCCCCATGAAGTCCGAAAGGCATGACTGTGAAATGAAAGAGCCCCTGGGGGGTGGCGAAGGCGGTCTTCTCCTGGTCCTAGTGTCGGAGAGGTACTTGCCAATATCCTTTTGCAAGGTCCAGGGAGGACAGGTACCGGGCTTCTCCTACCTGGTCCAACAGGACATCTGCCCGTGGCATGGGGTACGCATCAAATTTGGCCTTTTTATTCACCTCACGAAAATCAATGCAGAAACGGACAGTGCCGTCCGGTTTGGGTACCAGCACGATGGGGCTGCGCCATTCACTGTACGATGGTTAATCACGCCAAGGTGCAACATATCCTCCACTTCTTGATTCACCACCTCCCATCGTTTCCGCGGAAGCGGTCTCCAGGCAGTCCGGACCACCGCCCCTACCTCTGTCGGTATCTCATGCTGTATGACATGAGTCCGGCCTGGGGTCGTGGAAAACCCCTGAAGTCATCTAACAGAGCCTTCAGCTGAGTCATTTGGTGTTCTGACAAAGTAGCCCCAAATGAGGGCAGTGTCGGCGCGGCCGGGGCTCGAGTATCCCATCCGTACCCCTCCTCCCCGGGGTCTACCAGCAGCTCTGCAAACGCAGGCGCTGGGTCAGGAAGGGGATCATGCCATGCCTTCAATTAGTTCACGTGTATGACCCGCTTTTGAGAGGGTCGCAGCCCGCAGCGGACCTCATAAGTACAGGGCCCCACGACCCGGGTGATGGGAAACGGTCCCCTCCAGCGTCCTCCCGGCTGGTTTGGGAAGAGGGACCCGTGTACCAAGACCTGGTCATTGTTCTGGAAGGTACGTACCCGGGCAGTGCGGTCATAGTAGCGCTTCTGTTGGTCCTGGGCGCATTGGAGGTTCTGTTGAGCCAAGGCCTGAGCCGTCTCTAAGGTCTCTCGGAGTCGGGTCATGTACTCCCCTACGGGTAGGGGTGGCGCTGCTGCTGGTGGAGCCCATCCGTCTCGGAGTATCGACAGCAGGCCGCGGGGCCGACGTCCATATAGCAGGTCAAAAGGAGCGAGGCCAGTCGATGCTTGGGGGGTCTCTCGGACCGCAAAGAGGATCGCGTCCAGATACAAGTCCCACCAGGCGGGCCGGTCAAGGGCCAACTTCCGAATCATCGCCTTAAGGGTCTGATTGAAACGTTCCACTAGGCCATCGGTTTGGGGGTGATAGATGGCCGTGAATTTTTGTTTGAAGCCCAAGGTTTGACACAATGCCTTTAGCACCCCTGATGTGAAGGGTCTCCCTCTATGTGTCAGTATCACACTGGGGAGCCCCACCTGGGCAAACAGGTGCATCAGGGCTTTTGCAACCCCAGAGGCCTGCATCCCCCGCAAGGGTACTACCTCAGGATAGCGGGTTGCATAGTCCATCACGACCAATGCATAACGGTGCCCCCTAGCAGTCCTTGGCAGAGGCCCTACAAAGTCCATGGCAATGCGCTCAAATGGCGTTCCAACCACCGGCAAAGGGCACAAGGGGGCCCGGGGTGGTCGTGGTGCGTTTCCCTTCTGGCAAGTAGAGCATGCGCGGCAGTGGGCCTGGGCGTCAGGGACCAAAGAGGGCCAGAAAAAATAGCGCAAAGCCCAGCCCACCGTTTTCCGTGACCCCGGGTGTCCAGCCCAGTCAGCATCATGGGCAAAGTGTAAGACCTGTGGCCTAAACTCACGGGGGACAACCAGCTGTTTGTCAAAGCCGCCTTTTCCTCGGGAAGGTACCACCCCCCCACCAGAGCCCTGCCTCCCTCTCAATTCGGGGAAAGCGCTCTGCCAGCCGGGAGTCAATTACCTGGCCTTCATTCACGGCGGTATTGTCCCGGAGGTTGGTTAGGGTTGGATCTTCTTCTTGTGCCTGCCGGAACCGGGGGTTGGCAGCCAGTCCCTCCGCGGGGGCATCGGGCAATACCTCTGGTGTCAGTGCCCTTGTCAAGGGTCCTTCGCCTGGGTCTTCCTCTTCTGAGGCCAGGACTGTTCCCTCAGCCTGTTCTACAGCATGCCGCACCAGACTGTGAAAGGTCGGCGCGTCCCGGCGCAGAAGAATGGGGTAGGGCAGCTCCTCCACTCGTACCAAGTCGACCTCATGCGCCTGGTCCTGGTAGCGTAGAGTCACCTTCACCACCGGCAGGCATTGGGTATGTCGGTGTAGGCAGGCCACGTTTGTCCAGCGAAGGACTGGGAGGTCAGCTGGCAGGAGGTGAGCCCGAATCACTGAAACAGCACTGCCCGAGTCCAGGAAGGCCGTCAATTCCCTTTGTCCCAGGCTGACCTTCATGACTAGGGGCGCTGGGCGCACTGGCCTGGCCCGCCCTTCACCTGCCGCCATCAACGTAAGGTCACATTCCATGAAGGGACAATCATGCTTGTAATGACCCATCTGCCCGCAAGTGTAGCAGGGGCCACGCCATGTCTCCTCCTTCGGTCCTTCGGCAATGTTTGGCAGTGGGGTTGGCGGTCCCTGAGGTCTGGGCCTGGGTGACCGAACCAGGGAAGGCAGGGGGGCTTCCTGAGGGGGGCCATGGCCCTCTCAGGGTCAGTCCTCGCCTGTGGGGTCATGGGTCCACCTGGAGGCAAGCCATAGAAGCGGCCACGCGGGCCAGGGCGGGCCCGTCCCTCAGGAGGGGTTTGGGAGTTGCCCCTAGCTCCTGCAGCACCGTGTGTCTCACTCCGAGGGTCTTGGCATCCTTCGGCGGCCTCGGCATCTAGGAAGTTCTCAAAGAGCTTCGTCGCAGTCCCTAGGTCAGCGGGTCGGTGTCGGCTGACCCAAAGGCAGGCTTCTGAGGGCATCACGTGATACACTTGGTCGAGTACCAGCTTGTCCACAATGGTACGGCCCTCTTCAGTGGTGGGCTTCATCCACCTGAGGGCCGCTTCTCGCATCTCGGCTATGACGGCCCGGGCCGGCTTCCCCGGGTATATCGGATGGCACGAAACTGGAGGCGGAAGAAGTCCTCCGATATTCCGTAACAATCCAACAGGGCATCCTTCAACCTAACATAGTGTGCTAGGTCGTTGGGAGGCAATGTCCTCCACATGGTGGCCGCTAGTCCTGATAGATGAGGGCCCAAGATGTGAGTCCACTGCGTGCGTGGCCAGCAGGCCAACGTGGCCGTCCTCTCAAATGTGGTCAAATAAGTCTCTATATCATCCTCCGGCAAGAGGCGGGCAACCTTGAGCTGCGGAGTTCCACCCGGGGCAGCCGCAGCAGCGCAGGCAGCCATCCCAGCCGCAAGCCCATCCTCGATTTTCTGCAGGAGCGCTGCTTGGTCGGCCCGCGACTGGCAGTATAGCTCTTGCACCAGTTGACTCTGGTGCTCCGTCAGCCACATCCCGAACTGGGCCAAGTCAGAAGGGTCTGACATCTCTGGCGGTCGGGGTGGGGGGGCTATACCCTGCTGGCCTCCGGCGAGATCCGTGTCACGGCACCAGATGTGAGGACTCCATGTGGGGGAGGGGAGGGCCCGCCAGGCCTTTCCGAGGGGGACCCCTTGTGGAGGCCTCAGACTCGTTCCCCAAGAAGGGAGGGTTGCGTCACCCGGTTCCCCTTCTTTGGGTTGGCAGCATTCATTAGTCAGGAGCAGGGGCTGCTAGCAGCAGATCCTCCTGCCTGCTCTTCCAACTCCCAACTGCCTTGTCATCCCTGGCCTCCAGGTTTATGTAGGGCAGACCCCTCCCCTTTGGCCCCTCCCCTTCCCTCACAGGGATGGTATAAAAAGGGCCTGTCTCTGGGCCTGCCCTTCCCTGGGCTTACCACAACTCCTCCCCTTTCTCTCTCTGTTTCCCTCCCACCTCCTCTCACCTGGAGCTGCCAGGCTTGTTCCTGAGAGGGCTGGGAAGGCTGCTGCCTCTGCTCTGGTCCAGAAGCCTCCTCCCTGGGTAAGCTGGGGACTCGGGGGAGGAGGGGAACCCCGAGTAAAGAAATATGTTCTTTTGTCTGTCTTCTGTCTGTCTGTCTGATTTTCTTTGTCTATCTTACAAAGAAGATACAGAGCTGGTGTCTTGCGTACACTGCTGTACAGCAGCGAGTCATGGACTCTTCGCTCATAACAGGAGAGGAAACTGAACGCTTTCCACATGCGCTGCCTCCGATGCATCCTCCGCATCACCTGGCAGGACAAAGTTCCAAACAACACAGTCCTGGAACGAGCTGGAATCCCTAGCATGTATGCACTGCTGAAACAGAGACGCCTGCGTTGGCTGAGTCATGTCGTGAGAATGGACGATGACCAGATCCCAAAGGACCTCCTCTATGGAGAAGCGGTGTGAAGCAGGGCTGTGTTCTTGCACCAACCTTGTTTGGGATTTTCTTCACTGTTCTGCTGAAGCATGCCTTTGGAACTGCAACGGAAGGAACCTATCTCTGGACCAGATCAGACGTCCCCTGGTTCTGGTGTTATGTGCGAGGGAAAAGATCATCTCTCTATCTACTCTGTCCCATCCCCTGCATGATTTTGTATCTCAATCATGCCCCCCCACCAGGCACCTCTTTTCTAGAATGAATAGGCCCAAACACTGTAGCTTTTCCTCATAGGGAAGGTGCCCAAGCCCAGTAATCATTTTGGTTGCTCTTCTACATGTTTTTCCATCTCCACTGTTTCCTTTTTGAGTTGTACTCAAATACACAACACTCCAGGTGTGGCCTAACCATTGATTTGTATAACGGCTAAATTGGCCTTTTCAGCCACACTAGACGCTGTTCCAGAACCACCATTCAGAGCGCGATACCAGAGTCTTTCGAGACTGAAACCTTCGAGACTGAAGGTTGCCGACACACATAACAATATTCGCTGTTTTGTTCTCAATAACTTTTCTAATGATCCCAAGCATAGAATTGGCCTTCTTCACTGCCACCGCACTTTGGGTCGACACTTTCATTGACCTGTCCACCACCACCCCAAGATCTCTCTCCTGATCTGTCACAGACAGCTCAGAACCCATCAGCCTATATCTAAAGTTTTGATTTTTTGCCCCAATGTGCATGACTTTACACTTACTGACATTGAAGCGCATCTGCCATTTTGCTGCCCATTCTGTCAGTCTGGAGAAATCCTTCTGGAGCTCTCCACAATCACTTCTGGTCTTCACCATTCGGAAAAGTTTGGTGTCATCTGCAAACTTAGTCACCTCACTGCTCAACCCTGTCTCCAGGTCGTTTATGAGCAGGTTGAAAAGCACCGGTCCCAGGACAGATCGTTGGGGCACACCGCTTTTCACTTCTCTCCATTGTGAAAATTGCCCATTGACACCCTCTCTCTGCTTCCTGGACCTCAGCCTGTTCCAGGAGAGGACCTGCCCTCTAATTCCCTGACTGTGGAGGTTTTTTCAGTAGCCTTTGGTGAAGGACCGTGTCGAACACCTTCTGAAAGTCCAGATATATAATGTCCACGGGTTCTCCCGCATCCACATGCCTGCTGACCTTTTCAAAGAATTCTAAAAGGTTCGTGAGGAAAGACTTAACCTTACAGAAGCCATGTTGTTTCTCCCTCAGCAAGGCCTGTTCATCTATGTGTTTTGAGATCCTATCTTTGATGAGGCATTCCACCATCTTATCCGGTATGGATGTTAGGCTGACCGGCCTATAGTTTTCCCGGTCCCCCCTCTTTCCCTTTTTAAAGATAGGTGTGACATTTGCTTTCAGAGGAATCTTCTCAGGGGGTACAAAGATTCTTTTGGGCCCCTTCCCAAAGAGAGAGAGAGAAACAGTGAAACAGAGACATCTGCAGTCCCACAGCCGTGTCCCTGAGCTCCTCTAGACTCCTTCATGAGAAGTGGATCCACTGTAGCAGGCCAGCTTCCTCTCAGATGTGATACTGTTCAGGAATGTTCCTGGGCCTCATGTGCATGGCTTGTGGCAACAGTTGCTGTCATGTGCCCACGGTTATGCCCCCAGCATCCTATGTGGGCAGTGAGTCTGGGTGAGATTGGAAAATGTCAGATCCCAGGAAATTTCTGGGCCCCTTCCTTTGGCTCCCTTTTTACCCTGGGCCCGGGTACAAATTACCCCCTTTACCCCCTTTCCTAGGCCCTGCCTCAAGGGCTGCTGCTGGATGGTCTGTGCCCCCGGAGCCACTTGGAGGGGGCGGAGTGAAGAACCTGTGCAGGGAGATTCACTACTGGATTCCCCTGAAAGATACGTGCCATTTCACTTCCTTCTGACCTTGTTCCAAGGCCCATCAGTAGCCCTGACTGTCTGGGTGGGGAGAGGAGTACCTGCCACGGCTGCACCCTCGGAACCTCCAGGCTGCCTCCGGCCTCCATCACCCTCCGCTGGAGTCGAGATGAAGACGCGGCGTGTAAGGCTTGCGCCACGGCCTGGACAGCGCTGTGGATGGCATAGCTGTCCTGGGCCAGGGCTCTTTCCATCACGTCCCGAGGCAGGGGCTGCGGTCTTTCTCTGCACCTCGTCCAGCCTTTCACGGACAGAACAGGCTTCGGAAACGCACAGTGAAATCCCCCCTCCACTAACCGCTGCCAGGTGAAGAAAAGCATTTCGAAATCATTGTAATTGGTCCTTTTCTTTGACTGGATGGAGAAGGAAAAAAGACCCTGAATGTGCTGGAACGAAAAATCATTGAACCTCAGCTCCAAGAAGATGTCCCAAAAGGCTGTTGTGATCCAGATTTTCCCCACTATGGGTTTTATTAAGATTTCAACTACCCGTTGTATAAAGAATATTCCATCTATGAAGGAATCAGTCTCTGCATAGTAAAGGAACACATTGACTTGTCTCTCCTTGAGGAATGGTTCCTTACGGATCACCACATTATTTGTAGTTATCCCCGAAATGCTCTGGGAGTAAGCGACGCAAATGCCGCTCTGAGTTAACAGGGGCGTCAAGGTCCTGATGAACTGCTCTCCATTGTCAGTGTCTGCAGCAACCAGAGCGACCCAGGACCACTGGAAGTGCAGGAGCAGCCCGACCACCCCCACGTACTGGGGCTCTTTGGGGACCGTCCGATAGAAAAAGGAGGCCCGAGTTCTGTCATTCAGACCACGAGCCGTGAAAGCATAACTGACCTGGGAAGGGAGAGAAGAGATGGATGTTTGGATTTATCTTCAGGTCACATATTTGGTGACCTGAGCATGTTAACAGTGAGCAAAACCCTTTTTCATTTTGATGCAAGGAAGCCCCCACCCACTGCAAGGACACGTCCACGGAACTAGGCAGTGCTTCTCTGTTCAGCCTTCTCGCACACTGCATGCCCCCACCTGATTTTTGGATGGGAGGCAGCCACGTGGGACGAGACACAGCCTGTGCCCTCCACCCACTCTCACCTGGGGAATTTTGTAGGCAGTCAACATGGCTGAAATATGGCTGGAGATGTCAGCTTCAGCCCCTTCAAGAACTGCCAGCAGCCGTCTCTGTCTTCCACAGCTATAGTTTGGAACACGTGTCTCTCCAGTGGAGAGCAGGTCTACAAGGGCATCGGAAGTCACTCGGGCATCAAAATAGGTGTTGTAGATGTTGTAGCCCAGAGTGACATTGGGCAAGAGCCTGGGGTCCCGGTTGATCTTCTGAGTGGCAAACAGGAAGGACAGGATGATCCAGTACCCTGTGGTTCCTTTCCTGAAACAAAAGGACTGTGCCGGGTTGTTGATGCAAAGGTCTGGAGGTCCCTCACCAACCCCATCCTCTGCACAGGTGAGCATCTAAGGCTGCCTGGACTGAGTCGGCCCCTGAACTCAGCATTGCCCGCTGACTGGCAGCAGCTCCTCAGGGTGTTAGGTGGGGATCTTTCAAAGGCTGGGCTGCCAGGGATTGAACCTGACATGCAAAGCAGGTGCTCTCTCTGTTAGGGGCTGGGAGGGGGGACTTTTGCCATCACCTTTGGGGGGAAGATTCATGCAGCACTTCTCCCTCCCAGCAGCAATGGCCAGAGGATTTGCACCCACCCTAGAAGCCCTGCAGGTGACTGCTCAGGGGCTGAAGTGGCATCTTGAGGACTGCAGGGGAATTAAGTCATCATTGATCATTCTGCCTGGCTAGGCTCATGACTTGTGAGGTTGGGGGAAAGGGGGAGAGTCAGTTGGTGATGTGGTTTCCCTAAGCAGCCTCTTAGGGGAGGGCAGAGGAGGGTTGAGGACTGCAGAGAACTGCAACTGCCTGACTCACTGCTCAGGCTGCAGGTGGTGGGGATGTGGACCTGCTACAAGGAGCCCAGATCTAGGCAGTTTCAAACCACCACCAGTGAGCGGGGGACGGGGGGACGGGACGGGACTGGGACGACTTCCCCCAAGTGTGGGGGCTATAGATGTGCAGTGGCAGACTGCACGCCAAATGGTGCCTTAGTGTGTGGATGCATTCCCAGATTTTCCCCCATAGGCAGAAGGATTGCTGATTTAGCCAAGACAAGGACACAATATGAAAAGCCCCCCCCCCCCGGAATTTGGGGTGGCTGGAAGCCGTGACATCAGAAGGGGCTGTAGCGGCCACCAAGACCCTCTTGACTTACCAGGGAATGCTGATTGAGGGAGGCTCAGTCAAGGGCCGTGGCTGAAAGAAGACGCTGGTTGTGGAAACGGCCCCACCGAGGAGGTAGTCTCCTGGCCTGTAATAATTGAGCAGCTCCTTCTGCTCCCTGATCACAGACTGGGGGCATTTTGCCTTCAGGCCCCCCCAGGCCACAGGGACCAGGAGCAGCAGCAGCAGTCTGGGCTCCCCTGCTGCAGTCATCTCCCAGCATCTGCTCTCCAACACCAGCCGCGGATTGGAAGCCAAGACCGTCTTGCCAGGCGGAGGCTGCAGTCCAGGAGGAGGCTGCAAGTCCTTTCAGTGGCTTGCATCTGAAGGGGCTGATATGAAGCTTCACAGCAGAGGCCCTGCCTGGCTGAATTCCCATTCCGAGCTCTCCGTGGACCAGAAGCTATTTCTGCAGCTGTTTCTTCAGACACAGTCTCTGTTGATGAAGTTAAAGATGATCTTTAAGGGAAAAGAGTTCCTGGACCTTTGGAGAATAGAACACCGTGATTTGGGTAATAACAGTGAGGGCAGTCATCAGTGCAACACCTGGACTCCCTGTGCGTCTCCATGCGCAGGTGTGAGCTGGAGAAAACATGTTTGCGAGAATGCAGTTCCAGACTCTGCCAGGGGTCAGCAGTGGGATCGCTTGAGCTTAGCAAAGCTGCCTGAAGAGGCACTGGATCGGTTCAGGGTATTGTTGTGCCATTGGAAGGGGCATCTTCTGGGGCATTTGGTGGGCCGCTGTGAGATACAGGGACTAGGTGGGCCTATGGCCTGATCCAGTGGGGCAGTTCTTATGTTCTTCTGCGTGCCTGGAGAGTTCCCCAGAGTGGAAAAATACTGGCCTTATGTGGGGCAGCCTGATCCTCTGTCCTTCTGGTCAACCACGCCTCCCACCAGAAGGAATGATGATGGACACTCACGTAACCAGATCTGGGACCCATCCAGACCAGAACTGTCCAGCAGTGTGGATGGAAGATGTGCCACCCCAGGGTGCATCTTACAGGGCTATCCCTTCAAACGGGACTGGAACTGCACTCCAGTCACAACTGGAGGGGTTTTAAGGGCCAAGGAGGCTGCGTGAGGGCCAGGGAGGTTCACAGAATGCCTCCAGGAGATGGAAAATTGTTGCTTCCGGTTTCCGACCAAAAACTGGAAGTGATATGAGCCTTCCAGAGGCCAGAGGCATGCAGCCTCCTCAGCCCTCAGAACCCCCTCCATACGTGATCGGAGAATAGCTCTGGTCCCATTTGGAGGGGGAGCGGTTGCAAGCGACGGGGGCGGGACCATGGTGGCTGCAACAGGGTTGCATTGCCACCCCATGGCATGGAGTGCCTCCCAGGTCCTGTGACTCCTATGACCCTCCCCAGCTTGCAGCTGGGACTGTCCAACTCTACACTTACTGATGGGGACTCCCCAGAACCTCCAGCTGAGAACTTTCCCCTCCCTGCTGCCATCTCTCTCTCTCTCTCTCTCTCTCTCTCTCTCTCTCTCTCTCTCGCCTTTTGTTTCCCAGGTTCACAGCCAAGGTCTGCAGAATCTTTCAGGTATAAATAAAATTTATTTTACATTTTATGTCCTTCTATAATTAATTAACATATTAGGTGATTCAAGTACAGTAAACAAAAATTCAAGATATAAACAGTATAAACAGATGGATTTATTTTAAAGAATTCATAAGAACAGCCCTGCTGGATCAGGCCAAAGGCCCATCTAGTCCTGATTCCTGCATCTCACAGTGGCCCATCAAATGCCCAGGGAGCACACAAGACAACAGGCACAACCTGCATCCTGGTGCCCTCCCCTGCGTCTGGCAAACAGAGGCAGCCTGCCTCCAAAACCAAGAGCTTGCACAGACCTACTATGACTTGTACTCCTTAATGAACTTTTCCACCAGAAATTTGTCCAATCCCCTCTTAAAGGTATCCAGGCAAGATGCCATCACTACTTCCTGTGGCATGCAGTTCCACAGACTAATTACACGCTGGGTAAAGAATTATTTTCTTCTGTGTGTCCTAACTCTCCCAACACTCGTGGATTTCCCCTGGTTCTGGTGTTATGTGAGAGGGAAAAGACAATGACAATGAAAAGACAATTCAGAAGACAATGAAAATCATTGCTATTCTCTGTACAACCTGCAATGTGGTGGTGACCAAGCGGGCCGCTCAGAAGTCAAGGTTTCCCACCTGTTGAGGTCCATTCCTAAGGCCTTCAGATCTCTCTTGCAGATGTCCTTGTATCGCAGCTGTGGTCTACCTGTAGGGCGCTTTCCCTGCACAAGTTCTCCATAGAGGAGGTCCTCTGGGATCCGACCATCGCCCATTCTCACAAAATGACCAAGCCAAAGCAGGCGTCTCTGTTTAAGCAGTGCAGACATGCTGGGGATTCCAGCTCGCTCCAGGACTGTGTTGTTTGGAACTTTGTCCTGCCAGGTGATGCCGAGGATGCATCGGAGGCAGCGCATGTGGAAAGCGTTCAGTTTCTTCTCCTGTTGTGAGCGAAGAGTCCATGACTCGCTGCAGTACAGAAGTGTACTCAGGACGCAAGCTCTGTAGACCTGGATTTTGGTATGTTCCGTCAGCTTCTTGTTGGACCAGACTCTCTTTGTGAGTCTGGAAAACGTGGTAGCTGATTTACTGATGTGTTTGTTTAGCTCAGTATTGAGAGAAAGAGTGTCTTTTTTTTTTTTCTTATTTTAAGACATGGGTACAAGAAAAATCACAAACATATATGTACAGGGTAATACACAAGGGAAAAAACACCAGGAAATCGCAGAACTGTAGCCGATACTCTTATGTTTCCCTACCTATCATCCTTGAATAACTTATTGTTTATCTAACCACTCATACAATGGTTTCCACAATTTCTGTATTCTCTCTATTTCGCCATCTCCCAATCTTTCCGTCAATACATCTATTTCGACCATCTCATATAATTTCTCAATCCACATCTCTACAGTGGGAGTATCAGGGTTCTTCCACAATCTAGCATACACCAATCTCGCTGCAATAATTGCATACAACAAAATATGTCTAAGATCATTGTTATAACTTTCAGGAAAAATACTCAAGAGAAACAGTTCTGGTTGGAAATGTATTTCACAATTAAAAATAATTTGAATAGTTCTATATATTTTTTGCCAAAATTTTTTGGCCTTAGGGCAAAGCCACCACATATGATAAAAAAAACCTTTCACCTCTTTGCATTTCCAACACTTATCGCATGTGCCGGGATACATTTTTGCTAATCTATCTGGAGACAGGTACCATCTAGAAAACATTTTGTATATGTTTTCTTTCATTGTTACTGCCTTAATTATCTTCATATTTCTCTTCCAAAGCTGGTCCCAATTATTCATTGTTATATTATGTCCAATATTTTTTGCCCATATAATCATTACCTCTTTTACCGATTCGTCTACCATTTCCATACTCAACAGATATTGATACATCCTTCTGATATAATTTTGCTCATTTGATAAAAATATTTTATCAAATTCCGTCTCCTCTGGGTAGATTCCTTCTTTTTAATCTTTCAACCATCTTGTTTTAATCTGTAACTCCGTCAAGCAATCCAGTTCAATCCCTTTCTCCCACAATACCTCTTTTGAGTACATAACTGCTTTCTCATCTAATAGTTCATCATATCTCCTATTCTGTGAACCTCGCAACCACATTGGCCTAGTATCAATTTCTAACGGTTTCACCCATCTTGGAATCTTCTCGTAAACTTTATATCTAATTTGTTCCCAGACAAACAACAATGCTCTTCTTATCAGATGTTGTTTAAAGTAACTCTGATATTTGGCTTTATCATAAATCAAAAAGGCATGTGGACCAACCTGCAAATCGTGTAGTTCTAATTTTAACTCTCTAGATTTTTCAGCTTCTGCCCAATCCTTTATCCAATTTAATGCCGCTGCATAGTAATAAATTTCCCAATTTGGCATTCCGAAACCAGCTCGTTCTTTCACATCTTGTAATAATTTCATCTTTATTCTAGCTTTTTTCCCTTGCCAAATGAAATTAGCCATCATTTTATTCAAATCTTGAAAGAACACCTTTTTTAATAAAATTGGGGTTGTCTGAAATAAGAATAATATTCTTGGCAGCACATTTGACTTAACTGTTGCTATTCTACCCAACAATGATAAATTTAATCCATTCCATCTTTTTATGTCTTTCTTAATCTCCATCATTAACTTTAGATAATTATTTTCCATCAACTCACTACATTTATCTGATACAGTAATTCCCAAATATTTAACTTTCTTTGTGATATTAATACCAAATTCCTGTAGTTGCTGTTTCTCTTGTTTTCTCATATTTTTCACTAATATTTTCGTTTTATCATAATTTATCTTCAATCCTGCCATTTTACCGTATTCTGTCAGATTCTCTATCAAATATTTTAAAGACTGGGTTGGATTCTCCAAGATAAAAGTAAGATCGTCTGCATAAGCTTGAATTTTAAATTCTTCATTTTGGACCTTCACTCCCACAATTCTTTCATCTCTTCTTACTATATTATTTAATATTTCCAGAGTTATAATAAACAGTAATGGAGATAGAGGGCATCCTTGTCTTGTTCCCTGCTGGATTTCTATCATTCTTGTTATGTCACCATTTATCTTTATTCTTGCAGTTTGTTTGGTATATATCTTCTCTATAACCCTTATAAACTTTGGCCCAAAGTTCATCTGGTACATTTGTTGAATCATAAAGTTCCAATTTACTCTATCAAATGCTTTATGCGCATCTACAAAAATTAATCCTCATTTTTTCTCTGAGTGTGCCTCAAAATATTCTATTATATTAATAATAACTCTCACATTATCTTTTAAGTGTCGTTTTGGCAAGAAGCCCGTTTGATCTTGGTGTATTATTTGCAGCAGAACTCTCTTTAATCTTCCAGCCAATATTGATGCAAAAACCTTGTAGTCTGTATTCAAAAGAGAAATTGGCCTATAATTTCTAATTTCTTTCTTTTCTGTTCCTTGTTTATGTATTAACGTAATTAAAGCTTCTGTCCATGAGTCTGAAATCTCATGTGCAGAGATTGCAATTCAGGGAGGTTAGTCCACATCCTGAACCATGACCTGTGTTTTCTTAAGGCTGATTGTCAGTCCAAAGTCTTGGCAGGCCTTGCTAAAATAGTTCATGAGCTGCTGGAGATCTTTGGCAGAGTGGGTAGTGACAGCTGCAGGCAAAGAGGAACTCACGCAGACATTTCAGCTGGACTTTGGACTTTGCTCTCAGTCTGGAGAGGTTGAAGAGCTTTCCGTCTGATCTGGTCCGGAGATAGATGCCTTCTGTTGCAGTTGCAAAGGCCTGCTTCAGCAGGACAGCAAAGAAAATCCCAAACAAGGTTGGCGCAAGAACACAGCCCTGCTTCGCTTCGGATGTCAAAGGGGTCTGATGTGGTCTGATCAAAGACTACAGTGCCCTTCATGTCCTCGTGGAAAGTCCAGATGATGCTGAGGAGCCTGGGTGGATATACGATCTTGGGGAGAATCTTACATAAGAACATAAGAACAGCCTCACTGAATCAGGCCAGAGGCCCCTCTAGTCCAGCTTCCTGTATCTCACAGAGGCCCACCAAATGCCCCAGGGAGCAGACCAGACAACAAGATAACTCATCCTGGTGCCCTCCCTTGCATCTGACGTAGCCCATTTCCAAAATCAGGAGGTTGCACATGCACATAATGTCTTGTAAGCCGTAATGGATTTTTCCTCCAGAAACTTGTCCAATCCCCTTTTAAAGGCGTCCAGGCCAGATTCCATCACCACATCCTGTGGCAAGGAATTCCACAGACCAACCACACACTGAGTAAAGAAATATCTTCTTTTGTCTGTTCTAACTCTCCCAACACTCAATTTTAGTGGATGTCCCCTGGTTCTGGTGTTATGTGAGAGTGTAAAGAGCATCTCTCTATCCACTCTGTCCATCCCCTGCATGATTTTGTATCTCTCAATCATTTCTGCCCTCAGGCACCTCCTTTCCAGGCTGAACAGGCCCAAACGCCGTAGCCTTTCCTCATAAGGAAGGTGCCCCAAGCCAGGAATCATATTGGTTGCTCTCTTTTGCAGCTTTTCCATCTCCACAATGTCCTTTTTGAGATGTGGTGACCAGAACTGCACGCAATACTCCAGGTGTGGCCTCACCATTGATTTGTACAACAGCAGTATATTAGCTGTTTTGTTCTCAATACAAATCATTGGGATCATTGTTTTCTAATGATCCCAAGCATAGAATTGGCCTTCTTCACTGCCGCTGCACTTTGGGTCGACACTTTCATTGAGCTGTCCACAAGAACCCCAAGATATCTCTCCTGATCTGATCTGAACTGATCTGATCACAGTGGCCCACCCAAGTGGCTACGCCCAAGGGAGCACACAAGACAACAGACACAACCGGAATCCTGGTGCCCTCCCCTGCATCTAGCAATCAGAGGCAGCCTGCCTCTAAAACCAAGAGCTTGCACTTACCTACTATGACTTGTAACCTGTAATGAACATCTCCTCCAGAAATTTTTCCAATCCCCTCTTAAAGACATCCATAAGTACATAAGAACAGCCCCACTGGATCAGGCAATAGGCCCATCTAGTCCAGCTTCCTGTATCTCACAGCGGCCCACCAAATGCCCCAGGGAGCACACCTGATAACAAGAGACCTGCAAGGCTTCCTGGGAATTGTAGTTAAGAACATAAGAACAGCCCCACTGGATCAGGCCATAGGCCCATCTAGTCCAGCTTCCTGTATCTCACAGCGGCCCACCAAATGCCCCAAGGAGCACACCTGCATCCTGGTGCCCTCCCTTGCATCTGGCATTCTGACATAACCCATTTCTAAAATCAGGAGGTTGCGCATACACAGCATGGCTTGTACCCCATAATGGATTTTTCCTCCAGAAACATGTCCAATCCCCTTTTAAAGGCGTCCAGGCCAGTCGCCATCACCACATGCTGTGGCAAAGAGTTCCACAGACCAACCACACGCTGAGTAAAGAAATATTTTCTTTTGTCTGTTCTAACTCTCCCAACACTCAATTTTAGTGGATGTCCCCTGGTTCTGGTGTTATGTGAGAGTGTAAAGAGCGTCTCCCTATCCACTCTGTCCACTCATGAACAGAAAAACAACTGGATAGCAAATATAGAATCCCAGAACACGGCTACATACAGTGAGATTGTCAGTCACAAACACAGAGCATTCAAGTCTAGTTTGTAGGTCCGTTCCAGGGGGTTACATGGGGTGAAATACTGATATCAGTGTTCTGTTGACACCTAAGGAAGAATACCATATCAGTGGTGGACCTGTTGGCTCGGAATCCGCACTGCGATTCTGGATAGACGCTCTCTGCAAGTACCTGGAGCCTCTTCAGTGCAACTCGGGCAAACAGCTTTCCTACAACGCTAAGGAGAGAGATGCCACGGTAGTTGTTGCAGTCACCCCTGTCGCCCTTCTTCTTGTACAGCGTGACGATGTTTGCATCCCTCATGCCTTGAGGTACTCCACCTTCTCTCCAGCAGAGACAGAAGATTTCATGCAGCTCAGTGACGATGATCTCTTTGCAGCATTTTAGGACTTCAGCAGGGATGCTGTCTTTTCCAGGTGCCTTGCCAAAGGCAAGGGAGTCCAGGGCCACGTGAAGTTCTTCTAGGGTTGATTCACTGTAAGGCTCCCCCAGCACAGGCAGGCACTCAATGTTGTTCAGTGCTTCTTCGGTGACTACATTTTCTCTGGAATATAGCTCAGAGTAGTGCTGCACCCAGCGTTCCATCTGCTGCGCCCGATCCTGGATGACCTCGCCTGTGGCAGACTTCAAAGGGGCAATTTTCTTCTGTGTTGGACCTAGGGCCTGCTTGATACCATCATACATCCCCTTGATGTTGCCCGTGTCAGCTGCTATCTGTATCTGGGAGCAGAGCTGGAGCCAGTAGTCGTCAGCACATCTCCTGGCAGTCTGCTGGACTTTGCTGCGAGCAGCTCGGAGGACATGCAAGTTGTGCTCACTGGGACAGGCCTTGTACAGGACCTACTGTGGGAAGTGAAAGAATTTTGTCCCTGCAGCTCCAGTCATCAGCAGGACCTGTCACTCTCATCAGTGCTTATGCACCGACTCTGTCGTCTCCAGCAGAAGCCAAAGACAAATTCTATGATGACCTGGCCACCACTATCAAGAAGATCCCCGTAAAAGAGCGATTGTTCATCCTCGACGATTTCAATGCTAGAGTTGGTGCTGATAACAGTTTGTGGCCCACTTGCTTAGGTCAGTTCGGCACTGGGAAGATGAACGAAAATGGCCAACGCCTGCTAGAGTTTTACTGTCATCACGGTCTCTGTGTCAGCAACACGTTCTTCAACACGAAGCCCCAACATAGAGTCTCTTGGAGACACCCAAGATCAAAGCACTGGCACCAGCTCGACCTGATTCTCACCAGACGCTCCAGCCTTCCCAGCATCAAGATCACACGCAGCTATCAGGTGCTGCCTGCGACACTGACCACTCCCTGGTGTGCAGCAGAGTGAAACTGCAAACAAAGCGATTGTACCACACGAAAAAGGAAGGAAGACCTCGCATTGATACCAGCAAGACCCGGGATCAGAGAAAAGTGGAGGAATTTGCACGAGCGCTTGAGATTTATATGCTGCCTTTCCCCAGGCTCAAAGTTTAGGTAGGGACTCATTTCCCAAAGAGGCACAGCACTCTATCAGGGAAACCCTCTGCCCTGCTTCCAAGCTTTTGTTGGAGGAAATTAAAAGTAGTTTCCTCTTTGGGGGGAAGCAGAGGAGCTTAAGCAGTGAACCCCCCTTTTTGGGTATCACCCCAGAGAATCTCCCTCACCCGGCTGACTGCTATTCAATGGAAAAATGCAGAGAGGCAACTTTATCAATGGCTTGTTAAAGTTACAAAAAAGAAGTTGTTCACTTACAGTTCCACTGAGTGTTTTTACAGCATATTTACAGCATCTGATTAGTATCAGAGGTTCAGCTATTACTTAGATAGCAAGGCTCTAGAGCTTCCTCGCCCTGCATGCCATGTGCTCAAGATGGCGTGGGCATCAGAGTCCTGCTTTGTGCCATCTTAACAGGTCAGTGGTTAGAGGACAAGAGAGAAGGAAGTGCTCAGAGGAGAAGGAAAGATAAAGGGTTAGGGCCAAACCCCCACAAGGATCACAGAGAGAAGAGGTAAAAAACAGTAGATTCACTGGGCCATAGCTTCACCCCTTCTAGACAGCATCCTGCCCCCTCTGGACAGCAGACGGAGTTACATCAACTCCAACACCTCTTCTCAACTCCAGATGCATGAGTCTAGCTGCAGATTTATACTTTCTCGTAGAATCTGGAGGGCACCAGGTTGAGGTTATCTGGTGTGCTCCCTGGGGCATTTGGTGGGCCACATTTGGGGAAGGAATCCTTTCTGGGGAAGACGTGGACTGATAGGGCAATTTTTGTGCTAGGCTAGACCAAGGCCAAGATCAGGAGGTTTTATTATTATTTTCTTTGTCTTTTTAATGTGATATTTGTAATACTGCTGTGTTTTAAGTAGGTTTTTAATGTTTATGGTTTTTATTGTGATTTTATGTTGTAAGTCCCATCTACCGGGTAGATGGGACTCGTCAGCCTAGGAAGGCAGCTCATCTAAGAGAAGGAAACTCTGACCTCAAACCTCCACTGCCTTGTGGCTACATCCAGTTGTGGAAAAGGCTTCAGGAGTCAACCTCGAGGCAAAATCAGGAGCCGGAGTCCCTGAGGCAGTTCATGGCTGAACACAGTCACGTTCTGGCAACTCCTGCGAGTCCACTGGAACCAACCATATTGGCTTCTGCCTTTCCATTGGACCATTCCAGCGAGGTGGAGAGGGGGGATTTGCTGCATGAGTAACAGCCTATCCTCCATACCTTCTTTACCCAGGCTTCGCGCACTGGAGAGGACACTCCAACTTTGCCATACGGCGTCGGCACAACACGGGAAGCAGCAGTTTACCGGTTATAAGTCTTTGCTCGATTGGCGTAGAGCATGATGCCAGGGGCTGCTTCCGACGGTGGGAGAGATCATTGCATCTCATTGGGCAGCTACCACCCGCCTTAAGCTGGGCAGTCCCCAGCCAGTAAGGTGTTGCCTCGCCACCGTCCGTTAACCTCATGGGGTGTGTGGGGTTTAGGGTGAAAACCGACAAGCGGATCGACAACTCTGCACCATGCAACAGAAAACAGAAAACTACTGCCCTAAAGCTGGGCACCTGGAACATTAGGACAATGACACCTGGCTTCTCTGATGACCTGCAAGAAATAGACGACGCACGCAAAACAGCTGTCATCGACATGGAACTGAGCAGACTGCAGATGGACATCGTCGCCCTTCAAGAGACTAGGCTGCCAGATTCCGGATCTGTCAAGGAGAGAAATTTCTCATTTTTCTGGCAGGGAAAACCACCAAACGAAACCAGGGAACATGGCGTTGGCTTTGCGGTCAGAAATACCCTGCTGAAATCCATCATCCCACCTACTGTGGGAAGTGAAAGAATTTTGTCCCTGCAGCTCCAGTCATCAGCAGGACCTGTCACTCTCATCAGTGCTTATGCACCGACTCTGTCGTCTCCAGCAGAAGCCAAAGACAAAATCTATGATGACCTGGCCACCACTGTCAAGAAAATCCCTGTAAAAGAGCCATTGTTCAACCTCGGCAATTTCAATGCTAGAGTTGGTGCTGATAACAGTTCATGGCCCACTTGCTTAGGTCAGTTTGGCACTGGGAGGATGAACAAAAATGGCCAACGCCTGCTAGAGTTTTGCTGTCATCACGGTCTCTGTGTCAGCAACACGTTCTTCAACACGAAGCCCCAACATAGAGTCTCTTGGAGACATCCAAGATCAAAGCACTGGCACCAGCTCGACCTGATCCTCACCAGACACTCCAGCCTTCCCAGCATCAAGATCACACGCAGTTATCATGGTGCTGCCTGTGACACTGACCACTCCCTGGTGTGCAGCAGAGTGAAACTGCAAACAAAGCGACTGTATCACACGAAAAAGGAAGGAAGACCTTGCATTGATACCAGCAAGACCCAGGATCAGAGAAAAGTGGAGGAATTTGCACAAGCGCTTGAGGAATCTCTTCCAGGCCCAGCCGACGCAAACGCATCCAACAGATGGGAACATTTCAAGAATACCGTTTACAACACCGCCTTGTCCATATTCGGCAAGAAGACCAACAAGACGGCAGACTGGTTTGAAGCCCACTCTGAGGAGTTGACACCAGTCATTGAGGAAAAGAGGAGAGCTCAAGCAGCATACAAGGCCTGTCCCAGTGAGCGCAACCTGCAGGTCCTCCGAGCTGCTCGCAGCAAAGTCCAACAGACTGCCAGGAGATGTGCTAACGACTACTGGCTCCAGCTCTGTTCCGAGATACAGATAGCAGCTGACACGGGCAACATCAAGGGGATGTATGACAGTATCAAGCAGGCCCTAGGTCCAACACAGAGGAAAATTGCCCCTCTGAAGTCTGCCACAGGCGAGGTCATCCAGGATCGGACGCAGCAGATGGAACGCTGGGTGCAGCACTACTCTGAGCTATATTCCAGAGAAAATGTAGTCACCGAAGAAGCACTGAACAACATTGAGTGCCTGCCTGTGCTGGAAGAGCTTGACAGTGAACCAACCCTAGAAGAACTTCACGTGGCCCTGGACTCACTTGCCTTTGGCAAGGCACCTGGAAAACACAGCATCCCTGCTGAAGTCCTAAAATGCTGCAAAGAGATCATCATCACTGAGCTGCATGAAATCCTCTGTCTCTGCTGGAGAGAAGGTGGAGTACCTCAAGACATGAGGGATGCAAACATCATCACGCTGTACAAGAACAAAGGTGACAGGGGTGACTGCAACAATGACCGCGGCATCTCTCTCCTTAGCGTTGTAGGAAAGCTGTTTGCCCGAGTTGCACTAAAGAGGCTCCAGGTACTTGCAGAGAGCATCTATCCAGAATCGCAGTGTGGATTCCGAGCCAACAGGTCCACCACTGATATGGTATTCTCCCTTAGACAACTGCAGGAGAAATGCAGGGAACAACGACAGCCACTCTTTATAGCCTTCATAGATCTCACAAAGGCTTTCGACCTGGTCAGCAGAGACGGCCTCTTCAAGATTCTCCCCAAGATCGGATGTCCACCCAGGCTCCTCAGCATCATCAGATCATTCCACAAGGAAATGAAGGGCACTGTTGTCTTCGATGGCTCCACATCAGACCCTTTTGACATCCGAAGCGGAGTGAAGCAGGGCTGTGTTCTTGCGCCAACCTTGTTTGGGATTTTCTTTGCTGTCCTGCTGAAGCAGGCCTTTGGAACTGCAACAGAAGGCATCTATCTCCGGACCAGATCTGACGGAAAGCTCTTCAACCTCTCCAGACTGAGAGCAAAGTCCAAAGTCCAGCTGAAATGTCTGCGTGACTTCCTCTTTGCCGACGATGTAGCTGTCACTACCCACTCTGCCAAAGATCTCCAGCAGCTCATGGATCGTTTTAGCAAGGCCTGCCAAGATTTTGGACTGACAATCAGCCTGAAGAAAACACAGGTCATGGTTCAGGATGTGGACTCACCTCCCTGCATTACAATCTCTGAGCATGAACTGGAGGTTGTCCATGACTTTGTGTACCTTGGCTCAACGATCTCCGACACTCTTTCTCTCGATACCGAGCTAAACAAGCGCATCGGTAAAGCAGCTACCACGTTTTCCAGACTCACAAAGAGAGTCTGGTCCAACAAGAAGCTGACAGAACATACCAAGATCCAGGTCTACAGAGCTTGCGTCCTGAGTACACTTCTGTACTGCAGCGAGTCATGGACTCTTCGCTCACAACAGGAGAGGAAACTGAGCGCTTTCCACATGCGCTGCCTCCGACGCATCCTCGGCATCACCTGGCAGGACAAAGTTCCAAACAACACAGTCCTGGAATGTGCTGGAATCCCTAGCATGTATTCACTGCTGAAACAGAGACGCCTGCATTGGCTCGGTCATGTCGTGAGAATGGATGATGGCCAGATCCCAAAGGATCTCCTCTATGGAGAACTCGTGCAAGGAAAGCGCCCTACAGGCAGACCACAGCTGCGATACAAGGACATCTGCAAGAGGGATCTGAAGGCCTTAGGGATGGACCTCAACAAGTGGGAAACCCTGACCTCTGAGCGGCCCGCTTGGAGGCAGGTTGTGCAGCATGGCCTTTCCCAGTTTGAAGAGACACTTGGCCAACAGTCTGAGGCTAAGAGGCAAAGAAGGAAGGCCCATAGCCAGGGAGACAGACCAGGGACAGACTGCACTTGCTCCCGGTGTGGAAGGGATTGTCACTCCCGGATTGGCCTTTTCAGCCACACTAGACGCTGTGCCAGAACCACCTTTCAGAGCGCGATACCATAATCTTTTGAGACTGAAGGTTGCCAATACCTATGTTGTAAGCCCCTTTGAATGTCCTTTGGGGAGATAAAGTGGGGTAGAAATTTAATGAACTAAATTTTCAAGGCTGATGACTAGGTATGAACCACCATTGTTGGTTGACTGCAGCATCTGTTACAGTCTAAACTTGGTCCAGTGGCATTACCTGCTTCTCAGGCTCCCTTACTGTGAGAAGTACTCCTAGAGGCAGTGAGGAAAGAAGAAGAAGCCTGTACTATCTGTTTATAAACATGTGATGTCTCTTAACAAATGTGACACTCGGGTGCCTCGAACCAGATGGAACGCAGAGCAAGACAGACCCCCACCTGCTATAGTTTGATGTTAAATCAAGTGCCTGCCATATCTGTGGACTGGGCTACGTTTAATTCAGTAAATGATGATTTCCAGGATTTAGTGGGGCCCTCTGCATCTTTTAGAGTAAAGCTGTGTTTCTCAAACTGTGGGTCCGGACCCAGTAGGTGGGTCACAAGCCAATTTCAGGTGGGTCCCCATGTGTATTTTACATTTAATGCTACCCTGGTCTGCGACTGCATCTGGGGAAATGTTACAGATCTGGACTTTGAAGACGCTACAATGTCTCTGCTTTGAACAATGATCATCAATGGGGCTGACTCCCGGGGAAGCGTGCGGGTCGGGTTGCAGCCTTGGACTGTTCCGAATAGTCCGGGGGCCGGCCAGCAGGAACTCCCTCTTCAATATCCTCCCCAAGATCGGATGTCTACCCAGGCTCCTCTGCCTCATCAAGTCTTTCCACGAGGACATGAAGGGCACTGTAGTCTTTTATGGCTCCACATCACACCCCTTTGACTTCCGAAGCGGAGTAAAGCAGGGCTGTGTTCTTGCACCGAACTTGTTTGGGATTTTCTTCGCTGTCCTGCTGAAGCAGGCCTTTGGAACTGCAACAGAAGGCATCTATCTCCAGATCAGATCAGACGGAAAGCTCTTCTACCTCTCCAGACTGAGAGCAAAGTCCAAAGTCCAGCTGAAATGTCTGCGTGACTTCCTCTTTGCCGACAATGCAGCTGTCACTACCCACTCTGCCAAAGATCTCCAGCAGCTCATGAACTGATTTAGTAAGGTCTGCCAAGACTTTGGACTGACAATCAGCCTGAAGAAAACACAGGTCATAATGTTGCAAGGTTACAGCAAGGTTCAAAAGCAAACTCAGTAGACAGGAGTGGTGGTCATCTGCAAGCTTCTTTATTTTCGTTGCCAGCAATGGGCTTCTCCTGTTCTTCTGTCAAAATGAGAGCAATGGGAGCTATGTGGGAACTCCTAGTGTCTCAGAGGAAAAAGCAATGTTCCAATGTGTGTCTCTGTTTAAATAGTATTTTGGCTCCTTTGTCAGAAAAATCTCACTGTTATTGGCTAGGGGTTCATGACACCAGAAATGGAAACTTTCTCAGGATTGGTTGCATTTTTACAGGCATTTGATTGGTCAGTCTCAAATTACAACTTCCTTATAAGGACAACATTTACATTGAGACATATATATCCTATGGATTCCAACAACCACTAGATGGCACTGTTTACCCAATTATTACTGGCCTTTGATATGTCTTTGTCTATCTCTGCCTATTCCTTCATTTGCCCGACCTTGACTTATCTCTTCAACATTCTTTGTGTCTGGTTGTTAATCACTGTGGGCTAAGCTCTGTTTGAACTAAGCCTCTTGGTTTTTAATTCTCTATATGTGACATTGTTGCATAGTGGTATCTTCTATTCTATGTGTAAACATATACAAAACTAACTCTTATTTGTAAAAGGTTTTCTTTTAGAACTCTTTTCTCATTCATTTTAACTAAATTCAGCTCTTTCTGTTAACTTTAGAGTTCAGACAAAGGTTCTCTCATAGACAAATCTATGTTCCTGTGCAGGTGTCTTTTTTCTTCCTCTAAGTTGTAAATCTTTAATTCCAATTATAAGCCTTTTACCTAAGACAAGGGCTTTATCTGAGGAATGACTTCATTTTCCAGTCTTTTGTTAATTAACTTTCTGCCTCTCCAAGGTTGCATTGGAATTACATCTTCAAACCTGTGGCTTTAAGTAGATTCCCACCTTTCTATTCTATAATCAAAGTATTAAAAATTGACTTTAAACTACCATCAATTACACTTTAAAGAATAACCTTTATAATTATTAAAGCATTAAAAGCTATTGCCATGCAGGCATATTATATTTGGCACTTCTGTGATATGTTGCTTTGGTGCAACATAAGATAAAAAGGAGATAAAAAGGAGACTTAGATAAAGTCTAAGATAAAAGACTAAGATAAAAGATAAAAGTCTAAGATAAAAGGGAGATAAAAAGGAGACTTAGAGATGGCAGAGAAATTAAATGAGTTCTTTGCATCTGTCTTCACGGCAGAAGACCTCGGGCAGATACCGCTGCCCGAATGGCCCCTCCTAACCGAGGAGTTAAGTCAGATAGAGGTTAAAAGAGAAGATGTTTCAGACCTCATTGATAAATTAAAGATCAATAAGTCACCGGGCCCTGATGGCATACACCCAAGGGTTATTAAGGAATTGAAGAATGAAGTTGCAGATCTCTTGACTAAGGTATGCAACTTGTCCCTCAAAACAGCCACAGTACCAGAAGATTGGAGGATAGCAAATGTCACGCCTATTTTTAAAAAGGGAAAGAGGGGGGACCCGGGAAACTATAGGCCGGTCAGCCTAACATCCATACCGGGTAAGATGGTGGAATGCCTCATCAAAGATAGGATCTCAAAACACATAGACAAACAGGCCTTGCTGAGGGAGAGTCAGCATGGCTTCTGTAAGGGTAAGTCTTGCCTTACGAACCTTATAGAATTCTTTGAAAAGGTCAACAGGCATGTGGATGCGGGAGAACCCGTGGACATTATATATCTGGACTTTCAGAAGGCGTTTGACATGGTCCCTCACCAAAGGCTACTGAAAAAACTCCACAGTCAAGGAATTAGAGGACAGGTCCTCTCATGGATTGAGAACTGGTTGGAGGCCAGGAAGCAGAGAGTGGGTGTCAATGGGCAATTTTCACAATGGAGAGAGGTGAAAAGCGGTGTGCCCCAAGGATCTGTCCTGGGACCGGTGCTTTTCAACCTCTTCATAAATGACCTGGAGACAGGGTTGAGCAGTGAAGTGGCTAAGTTTGCAGACGACACCAAAATTTTCCGAGTGGTAAAGACCAGAAGTGATTGTGAGGAGCTCCAGAAGGATCTCTCCAGACTGGCAGAATGGGCAGCAAAATGGCAGATAAGCTTCAATGTCAGTAAGTGTAAAGTCATGCACATTGGGGCAAAAAATCAAAACTTTAGATATAGGCTGATGGGTTCTGAGCTGTCTGTGACAGATCAGGAGAGAGATCTTGGGGTGGTGGTGGACAGGTCGATGAAAGTGTCGACCCGATGTGCGGCGGCAGTGAAGAAGGCCAATTCTATGCTTGGGATCATTAGGAAGGGTATTGAGAACAAAACGGCTAATATTATAATGCCGTTGTACAAATCGATGGTAAGGCCACACCTGGAGTATTGTGTCCAGTTCTGGTCGCCGCATCTCAAAAAAGACATAGTGGAAATGGAAAAGGTGCAAAAGAGAGCGACTAAGATGATTACGGGGCTGGGGCACCTTCCTTATGAGGAAAGGCTACGGCGTTTGGGCCTCTTCAGCCTAGAAAAGAGACGCTTGAGGGGGGACTTGATTGAGACATACAAAATTATGCAGGGGATGGACAGAGTGGATAGGGAGATGCTCTTTACACTCTCACATAATACCAGAACCAGGGGACATCCACTCAAATTGAGTGTTGGGCGGGTTAGGACAGACAAAAGAAAATATTTCTTTACTCAGCGCGTGGTCAGTCTGTGGAACTCCTTGCCACAGGATGTGGTGCTGGCGTCTAGCCTAGACGCCTTTAAAAGGGGATTGGACGAGTTTCTGGAGGAAAAATCCATTATGGGGTACAAGCCATGATGTGTATGCGCAACCTCCTGATTTTAGGAATGGGTTAAGTCAGAATGCCAGATGTAGGGGAGAGCACCAGGACGAGGTCTCTTGTTGTCTGGTGTGCTCCCTGGGGCATTTGGTGGGCCGCTGTGAGATACAGGAAGCTGGACTAGATGGGCCTATGGCCTGATCCAGTGGGGCTGTTCTTATGTTCTTATGTTCTTATGTTCTTATGCAATTAGCCTTAAACAGCTCTCCCCAGTGCATATTTTGGAAAGCTTGAATGAAGTTCTAAAAGCTTTTTCTCTCTGGTCTATGAAAGCTTGAACACAAAAATCCCTTTTAATTCTCTATTCTGTTGTTCTAATATTAAAGCTTGTATTTCTAAATGAAACTTAATCTCTTCAGCCTAGCTCCATATATCATCCTAATTAAACTGACAGCTTCTTTGAAGCTTACCACTTTTATCTAGTTTGACAGTGATAGAGATTTTAAAGGGTTAACCTAGCTTCTCTTGTTAAGAAAAACAACTGATATTAAGAGCCAAGGAAAACATTGGTGTTTCCCGTAAAAAGATAAGAGATCATGTTATATCAAAGTGACCTAAAGAGATCATTATTGACAGAACATGTAAAATTCCAAGAACTTGTGTAACCAGAGTTGTGAGCCAAGAACATTCGATCTCAGAGCAAAATCTCAGAGCAAAATGACCTAGTTAAAGCTAGAACCATGTAGTGTCAAGATATGCCCAAATAAGGAGGTGGAAGTGTGTCACATAGTTGTCTTGTTTGACTCAGGTATTTAAAGTAAAGTTCTGGGTGTGGTAATGAGAGAGGCAGGATGAGGAGGAAGGAGTGCACATCTGTATCCAAATTGAACTGAATTGGCTTGTAACTCTGTCAATAAAACCTCCAAATGATAAAGACAAGGTCTATGGCTGTTTGACATTGCGTCAGACAAAAGAATCAGCAAAATCTCTCCATCAACAGCTTGTTAAGAAACACTGATTTATTGCCTGCTTGAAGCAGACCCTCTTCTCACTGAGAAGTGAAAATGGACTTTTGTAAGTCCAAGCATCATTTGATTTGATCTTAATATTCATTTTCAATCATATAAACCTAACTAATTTAACATGAAGCTTTGGTGTATTTTATTCTAAAAGAAGCCTAAATGAATATTATTTAAAAGCCTTTTCTTGCTATGGGTTCTAAAAGAATCAAAGGAACTTCTCTGTATGCAGGCTGGGGCCATGGGTTTCCCCAGCAAAACTGTTAGCCTGCAACAGAGACAGAGAAATGAAATGGACCCAAGCTTTCATTCTTCTATTCAACTGCTAAGCAGGAGGACATGGGATATTTTGGTTCAGCATAATGGCTACACACACACACATACATACATACATGACTTGTGACTTTCACTAGCCTCTATCAATGGTTCAGGAGGTGGACTCACCTCCCTGCATTGCAATCTCTCTGCTTGAGCTGGAGGTTGTCCATGACTTTGTGTACCTTGACTAAACGATCTCCGACACTCTTGCCCTGGATACCGAGCTAAAGAAACACATCAGTAAAGCAGTTACCACATTTTCCAGACTCACAAAGAGAGTCTGGTCCAACAAGAAGCTGACGGAACATACTAAGATCCAGGTCTACAGAGCTGGTGTCTTGCGTACACTTCTGTACAGCAGCGAGCCATGGACTCTTTGCTCACAACAGGAGAGGAAACTGAACGCTTTCCACATGCGCTGCCTCCGATGCATCCTCGGCATCACCTGGCAGGACAAAGTTCCAAACAACACAGTCCTGGAACGAGCTGGAATCCCTAGCATGTATGCACTGCAGAAACGGAGACACCTGCGTTGGCTCGGTCATGTCGTGAGAATGGACGATGACCTGATCCCAAAGGACCTCCTCTATGGAGAAGTGGCGTGAAGCAGGGCTGTGTTCTTGCACCAACCTTGTTTGGGATTTTCTTCGCTGTTCTGCTGAAGCATGCCTTTGGAACTGCAACGGAAGGAACCTATCTCTGGACCAGATCAGACGCCCCCTGGTTCTGGTGTTATGTGAGAGGGAAAACAGCATCTCTCTATCTACTCTGTCCCATCTCCTGCATGATTTTGTATGTCACAATCATGCCCCCCCGCCAGGCGCCTCTTTACTAGAATGAAGAGGCCCAAACGCTGTAGCCTTTCCTCATAGAGAAGGTGCCCAAGCCCAGTAATCATTTTGGTTGCTCTTCTACACCTTTTCCATCTCCACTGTTGTTACCAAAAAGGCTGTTTGTTTAGGGAAATTATTTATATTAGCCTTCTGGAAACTTTTGGGACCATAGGCTGGATACAAGACAGCGTAGAGCAAAGAAATCCCTTGTTTAGCTTAATGAGGAGATTGGGAGGAAGGTAACTTTCAATCAAAGGATTATATTTTTATTGCAAAAATACACAAAGGTAAAACATAATACACATGGAGAATCGATAAGTATAGATCTCTAGTACTGGTCTGGTGTACCTAACTAGTGGTGGATGCGTGTGCTGTGTATTTTGGGTGCATCCGAAAAAGAATCAGAAATGGACAGGAAGTAGGGAGGTATTATAGGGGTTCCTTAATCTGCTAAACCCAGTTGCTGACTAAAGATGGGGGAGCAGGGAGGAATAGGTAGGGAAGAAGGGGGGGAAGTTTAGACGCAACAATATATTTACCTGTCCGGGGGGGAGGAAGAGTCTGGCCACTCCGGCCGGTGGGCAGTCAGAGAGAGAGCGCATGTGCTCTGAGTTCTCTCTTAAGAGTTGTCTTTGACCTGGAAGTCAATCCAAACTGACCGGAAGTATCCCAGAGCTGTGGGCATGCTCAGTAACACACAATGGTACACGTGGAGTATGAAAAGAAAAGGTGGAAGGGTCCAGAACTCAGTTATCAGCAAAAGCTTGGCTCTGGGGGAGGGAGGCAATTTGCATAAGGTGCTTAAGAGTGTTAAAGCTACAACAAAAGAACAATAGACTTCCTCCTCCATAGGTGCATGCTTGTTTTGCATAATCAGGAGACACAGTGATTAGGTTATACATTGACCTGCAAGGAATTGGGGGTTGTGTAATTCATGTGCTTGTAGCTTGGCCATGGCCCTTAGAAACATGTGCTGGAGGAGGAGTGGCCTGCTTGCTTGGTCTGTATAGTCCAAAATTTAGTTAGTTGGCAACCTTCAGTCTCGAAAGTCTATGGTATCGCGCTCTGAAAGGCGGTTCTGGAACAGCGTCTAGTGTGGCTGAAAAGGCTGATTCAGGAGTGACAATCGCTTCCACACTGGGAGCAAGTGCAGTCTGTCCCTGGCCTGTCTCCCTGGCTATGGGCCTTCCTTCTTTGCCTCTTAACCTCAGACTGTTGGCCAAGTGTCTCTTCAAACTGGGAAAGGCCATGTTGCACAGCCTGCCTCCAAGCGGGCCGCTCAGAGGCCAGGGTTTCCCACTTGTTGAGGTCCACTACTAAGGCCTTCAGATCCCTCTTGCAGATGTCCTTGTATCACAGCTGTGGTCTACCTGTAGGGCGCTTTCCTTGCACGAGTTCTCCATTGAGGAGATCTTTTGGGATCCGGCCATCATCCATTCTCACGACATGACCGAGCCAACGCAGGCGTCTCTGTTTCAGTAGTGCATACATGCTAGGGATTCCAGCACGTTCCAGGACTGTGTAGTTTGGAACTTTGTCCTGCCAGGTGATGCCGAGAATACGTCGGAGGCAGCGCATGTGGAAAGCATTCAGTTTCCTCTCCTGTTGTGAGTGGAGAGTCCATGACTCACTGCAGTACAGAAGTGTACTCAGGACGCAAGCTCTGTAGACCTGGATCTTGGTATGTTCCGTCAGCTTCTTGTTGTACCAGACTCTCTTTGTGAGTCTGGAAAATGTGGTAGCTGCTTTACCGATGCGCTTGTTTAGCTCGGTATCGAGAGAAAGAGTGTCGGAGATCGTTGAGCCAAGGTACACAAAGTCATGGACAACCTCCAGTTCATGCTCAGAGATTGTAATGCAGGGAGGTGAGTCCACATCCTGAACCATGACCTGTGTTTTCTTCAGGCTGATTGTCAGTCCAAAATCTTGGCAGGCCTTGCTAAAACGATCCATGAGCTGCTGGAGATCTTTGGCAGAGTGGGTAGTGACAGCTGCATCGTCGGCAAAGAGGAAGTCACGCAGACATTTCAGCTGGACTTTGGACTTTGCTCTCAGTCTGGAGAGGTTGAAGAGCTTTCCGTCAGATCTGGTCCGGAGATAGATGCCTTCTGTTGCAGTTCCAAAGGCCTGCTTCAGCAGGACAGCGAAGAAAATCCCAAACAAGGTTGGCGCAAGAACACAGCCCTGCTTTACTCCGCTTCGAATGTCAAAAGGGTCTGATGTGGAGCCATCAAAGACAACAGTGCCCTTCATGTCCTTGTGGAAGGATCTGATGATGCTGAGGAGCCTGGGTGGACATACAATCTTGGGGAGAATCTTGAAGAGGCCATCCCTGCTGACCAGGTCAAAAGCCTTCGTGAGATCTATGAAGGCTATAAAGAGTGGCTGTCGTTGTTCCCTGCATTTCTCCTGCAGTTGTCTAAGGGAGAATACCATATCAGTGGTGGACCTGTTGGCTCGGAATCCACACTGTGATTCTGGATAAACGCTCTCTGCAAGTACCTGGAGCCTCTTTAGTGCAACTCGGGCAAACAACTTTCCTACAATGCTAAGGAGAGAGATGCCACGGTAGTTGTTGCAGTCACCCCTGTCGCCTTTGTTCTTGTACAGTGTGATGATGTTTTCATCCCTCATGTCTTGAGGTACTCCACCTTCTCTCCAGCAGAGACAAAGGATTTCATGCAGCTCAGTGATGATGATCTCTTTGCAGCACTTTAGGACTTCAGCAGGGATGCTGTC
This sequence comes from Tiliqua scincoides, assembly GCF_035046505.1. Classification (NCBI taxonomy): domain Eukaryota; kingdom Metazoa; phylum Chordata; class Lepidosauria; order Squamata; family Scincidae; genus Tiliqua; species Tiliqua scincoides. Next base: position 268,399,953 of record NC_089822.1, read on the forward strand.
TTTTCCAGGTGCCTTGCCAAAGGCAAGGGAGTCCAGGGCCACGTGAAGTTCTTCTAGGGTTGGTTCACTGTCAAGCTCCTCCAGCACAGGCAGGCACTCAA